>NC_092336.1:219445000-219605000 GCF_046630445.1 Rutidosis leptorrhynchoides
TTTCTGGACGTATGAATTACGTGTCTTTATTGCCTTTGCTGAACGACTTGTGTACTAGCTAGAATTATCTTCACAACTATCTTGTATCAAAGTTATTGTGTGCTATATTTCAAGCTTTATGTAAAATAAGCGGTATTGTAAGTTTGTAAAATATTGTATAAAAGTTTGAACGCGAAATATTATTATAATCAGTTTTTCATATAGAATTGTAGTAGTTGAATTGTATATTAGCTACTAAGTATGAACTTAACGGGTAGGTATTACCCGAATTTAAACTTATAAAACGCTAATATGAAGAAAAAGCTTTTATAAATGAGTTCATATTAGGCTACGAAATACTATTAACTACTCTTAATATTCTGTATGATTAACTTGTTCCATTTGACTATTTTGAAGGAAATGGCACCGACTACTCGACACACCGTGAATATGAATGAAGAGGAATTCCGTACTTTTCTAGCTTCAAACATAGCCGCAGTACAGGCTGCGCTACATACCAACAATAACCTTAGATTTAGCAGTACAGGAAATCGTGTAGGATGCACCTACAAAGAATTCACTGCCTGCAAACCTTTGGAATTTGATGGAACCGAAGGACCGATCGGATTGAAACGGTGGACCGAGAAGGTCGAATCGGTGTTTGCCATAAGTAAGTGTACTGAAGAGGACAAAGTGAAGTACGCTACGCATACCTTCACAGGTTCTGCGTTAACATGGTGGAATACCTATCTAGAGCAAGTGGGACAAGACGATGCATACGCACTACCGTGGTCAGCATTCAAGCACTTGATGAACGAGAAGTACCGTCCCAGAACCGAGGTCAATAAGCTCAAGACAGAACTTAGAGGGTTACGAACCCAAGGATTTGATATCACCACGTACGAAAGACGATTCACAGAATTGTGCCTATTGTGTCCGGGAGCATTCGAAGATGAGGAAGAGAGGATCGACGCATTTGTGAAAGGATTACCGGAAAGAATCCAAGAAGATATAAGTTCACACGAGCCCGCCTCTATACAACAGGCATGTAGAATGGCTCACAAACTAGTGAACCAGATTGAAGAAAGAATTAAAGAACAGATTGCTGAAGAGGCCAATGTGAAGCAAGTCAAAAGAAAGTGGGAGGAAAACGGTGATAAGAATCACCAATACAACAACAACAGCAATTACAACAATAATCGCAACAATTATCCCAACAATCGCAACATCAATCGCAACTACAACAAACGGCCCAACAATAACAACAACAACAACAGCAACAGCAACTACAACAATCATCCCAACAACAATAATAACTGCAACAACAACAACAATCAGAAGCAGCTATGCCAAAGGTGTGAAAAGTATCACTCGGGGTTCTGCACCAAATTTTGCAACAAGTGTAAAAGAAATGGTCATAGCGCGGCGAAGTGTGAGGTCTACGGACCAGGGGTTAATAGAACGAAAGGAACAAATGGTGTCGGAACGAATAATGGCGGAGCAAGTAGTGTCGGAGCAAGTAATGCCAATGTAGTTTGTTATAAATGTGGAAAACCGGGCCACATTATTAGAAATTGCCCGAACCAGGAGAACACGAATGGACAAGGCCGCGGAAGAGTTTTCAATATTAATGCGGCAGAGGCACAGGAAGACCCGGAGCTTGTTACGGGTACGTTTCTTATTGACAATAAATCTGCTTACGTTTTATTTGATTCTGGTGCGGATAGAAGCTATATGAGTAGAGATTTTTGTGCTAAATTAAGTTGTCCATTGACGCCTTTGGATAGTAAATTTTTACTCGAATTAGCAAATGGTAAATTAATTTCAGCAGATAATATATGTCGGAATCGAGAAATTAAACTGGTTAGCGAAACATTTAAGATTGATTTGATACCAGTAGAGTTAGGGAGTTTTGATGTGATAATCGGTATGGACTGGTTGAAAGAAGTGAAAGCAGAGATCATCTGTTACAAAAATGCAATTCGCATTATACGAGAAAAAGGAAAACCCTTAATGGTGTACGGAGAAAAGGGCAACACGAAGCTACATCTTATTAGTAATTTGAAGGCACAAAAACTAATAAGAAAAGGTTGCTATGCTGTTCTAGCACACGTCGAGAAAGTACAAACTGAAGAAAAGAGCATCAATGATGTTCCCATTGCAAAAGAATTTCCTGATGTATTTCCGAAAGAATTACCGGGATTACCCCCACATCGATCCGTTGAATTTCAAATAGATCTTGTACCAGGAGCTGCACCAATAGCTCGTGCTCTTTACAGACTCGCACCCAGCGAGATGAAAGAACTCCAAAGCCAATTACAAGAACTTTTAGAGCGTGGTTTCATTCGACCAAGCACATCACCGTGGGGAGCTCCTGTTTTGTTTGTCAAGAAGAAAGATGGTACATTCAGGTTGTGTATCGACTACCGAGAGTTGAACAAACTTACCATCAAGAACCGCTACCCACTACCGAGAATCGACGACTTATTTGATCAACTACAAGGCTCGTCTGTTTATTCAAAGATTGACTTACGTTCCGGGTACCATCAAATGCGGGTGAAAGAAGATGATATTCCAAAGACTGCTTTCAGAACACGTTACGGTCATTACGAGTTTATGGTCATGCCGTTTGGTTTAACTAATGCACCAGCTGTGTTCATGGACCTTATGAACCGAGTGTGTGGACCATACCTTGACAAGTTTGTCATTGTTTTCATTGATGACATACTTATTTACTCAAAGAATGACCAAGAACACGGTGAACATTTGAGAAAGGTGTTAGAAGTATTGAGGAAAGAAGAATTGTACGCTAAGTTTTCAAAGTGTGCATTTTGGTTGGAAGAAGTTCAATTCCTCGGTCACATAGTGAACAAAGAAGGTATTAAGGTGGATCCGGCAAAGATAGAAACTCTTGAAAAGTGGGAAACCCCGAAAACTCCGAAACACATACGCCAGTTTTTAGGACTAGCTGGTTACTACAGAAGGTTCATCCAAGACTTTTCCAGAATAGCAAAACCCTTGACTGCATTAACGCATAAAGGGAAGAAATTTGAATGGAATGATGAACAAGAGAAAGCGTTTCAGTTATTGAAGAAAAAGCTAACTACGGCACCTATATTGTCATTGCCTGAAGGGAATGATGATTTTGTGATTTATTGTGACGCATCAAAGCAAGGTCTCGGTTGTGTATTAATGCAACGAACGAAGGTGATTGCTTATGCGTCTAGACAATTGAAGATTCACGAACAAAATTATACGACGCATGATTTGGAATTAGGCGCGGTTGTTTTTGCATTAAAGACTTGGAGGCACTACTTATATGGGGTCAAAAGTATTATATATACCGACCACAAAAGTCTTCAACACATATTTAATCAGAAACAACTGAATATGAGGCAGCGTAGGTGGATTGAATTATTGAATGATTACGACTTTGAGATTCGTTACCACCCGGGGAAGGCAAATGTGGTAGCCGATGCCTTGAGCAGGAAGGACAGAGAACCCATTCGAGTAAAATCTATGAATATAATGATTCATAACAACCTTACTACTCAAATAAAGGAGGCGCAACAAGGAGTTTTAAAAGAGGGAAATTTAAAGGATGAAATACCCAAAGGATCGGAGAAGCATCTTAATATTCGGGAAGACGGAACCCGGTATAGGGCTGAAAGGATTTGGGTACCAAAATTTGGAGATATGAGAGAAATGGTACTTAGAGAAGCTCATAAAACTAGATACTCAATACATCCTGGAACGGGAAACATGTACAAGGATCTCAAGAAACATTTTTGGTGGCCGGGTATGAAAGCCGATGTTGCTAAATACGTAGGAGAATGTTTGACGTGTTCTAAGGTCAAAGCTGAGCATCAGAAACCATCAGGTCTACTTCAACAACCCGAAATCCCGGAATGGAAATGGGAAAACATTACCATGGATTTCATCACTAAATTGCCAAGGACTGCAAGTGGTTTTGATACTATTTGGGTAATAGTTGATCGTCTCACCAAATCAGCACACTTCCTGCCAATAAGAGAAGATGACAAGATGGAGAAGTTAGCACGACTGTATTTGAAGGAAGTCGTCTCCAGACATGGAATACCAATCTCTATTATCTCTGATAGGGATGGTAGATTTATTTCAAGATTCTGGCAGACATTACAGCAAGCATTAGGAACTCGCCTAGACATGAGTACTGCCTATCATCCACAAACTGATGGGCAGAGTGAAAGGACGATACAAACGCTTGAAGACATGCTACGAGCATGTGTTATTGATTTCGGAAACAGTTGGGATCGACATCTACCGTTAGCAGAATTTTCCTACAACAACAGCTACCATTCAAGCATTGAGATGGCGCCGTTTGAAGCACTTTATGGTAGAAAGTGCAGGTCTCCGATTTGTTGGAGTGAAGTGGGGGATAGACAGATTACGGGTCCGGAGATTATACAAGAAACTACCGAGAAGAACATCCAAATTCAACAACGGTTGAAAACCGCCCAAAGTCGACAAAAGAGCTACGCTGACATTAAAAGAAAAGATATAGAATTTGAAATTGGAGAGATGGTCATGCTTAAAGTTGCACCTTGGAAAGGCGTTGTTCGATTTGGTAAACGAGGGAAATTAAATCCAAGGTATATTGGACCATTCAAGATTATTGATCGTGTCGGACCAGTAGCTTACCGACTTGAGTTACCTCAACAACTCGCGGCTGTACATAACACTTTCCACGTCTCGAATTTGAAGAAATGTTTTGCTAAAGAAGATCTCACTATTCCGTTAGATGAAATCCAAATCAACGAAAAACTTCAATTCATCGAAGAACCCGTCGAAATAATGGATCATGAGGTTAAAAGACTTAAGCAAAACAAGATACCAATTATTAAGGTTCGATGGAATGCTCGTAGAGGACCCGAGTTCACCTGGGAGCATGAAGATTAGATGAAGAAGAAATACCCGCATCTATTTCCAGAAGATTCGTCAACACCTTCAACAGCTTAAAATTTCGGGACGAAATTTATTTAACGGGTAGGTACTGTAGTGACCCGAACTTTTCCATGTTTATATATATTAATTGAGATTGATATTTACATGATTAAATGTTTCCAACATGTTAAGCAATCAAACTTGTTAAGACTTGATTAATTGAAATATGTTTCATATAGACAATTGACCACCCAAGTTGACCGGTGATTCACGAACGTTAAAACTTGTAAAAACTATATGATGACATATATATGGATATATATATATATAGTTAACATGATACTATGATAAGTAAACATATCATTAAGTATATTAACAATGAACTACATATGTAAAAACAAGACTACTCACTTAATGATTTTTAAACGAGACATATATGTAACGATTATCATTGTAAAGACATTTAATGTATATATATCATATTAAGAGATATTCATACATGATAATATCATGATAATATAATAATTTAAAATCTCATTTGATATTATAAACATTGGGTTAACAACATTTAACAAGATCGTTAACCTAAAGGTTTCAAAACAACACTTACATGTAACGACTAACGATGACTTAACGACTCAGTTAAAATGTATATACATGTAGTGTTTTAATATGTATTTATACACTTTTAAAAGACTTCAATACACTTATCAAAATACTTATACTTAACAAAAATGCTTACAATTACATCCTCGTTCAGTTTCATCAACAATTCTACTCGTATGCACCCGTATTCGTACTCGTACAATACACAGCTTTTAGATGTATGTACTATTGGTATATACACTCCAATGATCAGCTCTTAGCAGCCCATGTGAGTCACATAACACATGTGGGAACCATCATTTGGCAACTAGCATGAAATATCTCATAAAATTACAAAAATATGAGTAATCATTCATGACTTATTTACATGAAAACAAAATTACATATCCTTTATATCTAATCCATACACCAACGACCAAAAACACCTACAAACACTTTTATTCTTCAATTTTCTTCATCTAATTGATCTCTCTCAAGTTCTATCTTCAAGTTCTAAGTGTTCTTCATATATTCTACAAGTTCTAGTTACATAAAATCAAGAATACTTTCAAGTTTGCTAGCTCACTTCCAATCTTGTAAGGTGATCATCTAACCTCAAGAAATCTTTGTTTCTTACAGTAGGTTATCATTCTAATACAAGGTAATAATCATATTCAAACTTTGGTTCAATTTCTATAACTATAACAATCTTATTTCAAGTGATGATCTTACTTGAACTTGTTTTCGTGTCATGATTCTGCTTCAAGAACTTCGAGCCATCCAAGGATCCATTGAAGCTAGATCCATTTTTCTCTTTTCCAGTAGGTTTATCCAAGGAACTTAAGGTAGTAATGATGTTCATAACATCATTCAATTCATACACATAAAGCTATCTTATTCGAAGGTTTAAACTTGTAATCACTAGAACATAGTTTAGTTAATTCTAAACTTGTTCGCAAACAAAAGTTAATCCTTCTAACTTGACTTTTAAAATCAACTAAACACATGTTCTATATCTATATAATATGCTAACTTAATGATTTAAAACCTGGAAACACGAAAAACACCGTAAAACCGGATTTACGCCGTCGTAGTAACACCGCGGGCTGTTTTGGGTTAGTTAATTAAAAACTATGATAAACTTTGATTTAAAAGTTGTTATTCTGAGAAAATGATTTTTATTATGAACATGAAACTATATCCAAAAATTATGGTTAAACTCAAAGTGGAAGTATGTTTTCTAAAATGGTCATCTAGACGTCGTTCTTTCGACTGAAATGACTACCTTTACAAAAATGACTTGTAACTTATTTTTATGACTATAAAACTATACTTTTTCTGTTTATATTCATAAAATAGAGTTCAATATTAAACCATAGCCATTTGATTCACTCAAAACGGATTTAAAATGAAGAAGTTATGGGTAAAACAAGATTGGATAATTTTTCTCATTTTAGCTACGTGAAAATTGGTAACAAATCTATTCCAACCATAACTTAATCAACTTGTATTGTATATTATGTAATCTTGAGATACCATAGACACGTATACAATGTTTCGACCTATCATGTCGACACATCTATATATATTTCGGAACAACCATAGACACTATATATGTGAATGTTGGAGTTAGCTATACAGGGTTGAGGTTGATTCCAAAATATATATAGTTTGAGTTGTGATCAATACTGAGATACGTACACACTGGGTCGTGGATTGATTCAAGATAATATTTATCGATTTATTTCTGTACATCTAACTGTGGACAACTAGTTGTAGGTTACTAACGAGGACAGCTGACTTAATAAACTTAAAACATCAAAATATATTAAAAGTGTTGTAAATATATTTTGAACATACTTTGATATATATGTATATATTGTTATAGGTTTGTGAATCAACCAGTGGCCAAGTCTTACTTCCCGACGAAGTAAAAATCTGTGAAAGTGAGTTATAGTCCCACTTTTAAAATCTAATATTTTTGGGATGAGAATACATGCAGGTTTTATAAATGATTTACAAAATAGACACAAGTACGTGAAACTACATTCTATGGTTGAATTATCGAAATCGAATATGCCCCTTTTTATTAAGTCTGGTAATCTATGAATTAGGGAACAGACACCCTAATTGACGCGAATCCTAAAGATAGATTTATTGGGCCTAACAAACCCCATCCAAAGAACCGGATGCTTTAGTACTTCGAAATTTATATCATATCCGAAGGGTGTCCCGGAATGATGGGGATATTCTTATATATGCATCTTGTTAATGTCGGTTACCAGGTGTTCACCATATGAATGATTTTTATCTCTATGTATGGGATGTGTATTGAAATATGAAATCTTGTGGTCTATTATTATGATTTGATATATATAGGTTAAACCTATAACTCACCAACATTTTTGTTGACGTTTTAAGCATGTTTATTCTCAGGTGATTATTAAGAGCTTCCGCTGTCGCATACTTAAATAAGGACGAGATTTGGAGTCCATACTTGTATGATATTGTGTAAAAACTGCATTCAAGAAACTTATTTTGTTGTAACATATTTGTATTGTAAACCATTATGTAATGGTCGTGTGTAAACAGGATATTTTAGATTATCATTATTTGATAATCTACGTAAAGCTTTTTAAAACCTTTATCTATGAAATAAAGGTTATGGTTTGTTTTAAAAATGAATGCAGTCTTTGAAAAACGTCTCATATAGAGGTTAAAACTTCGCAACGAAATCAATTAATATGGAACGTTTTTAATCAATAAGAACGGGACATTTCAATCTTGTACCAGGAGCTGCACCAATAGCTCGTGCTCCTTACAGACTCGCACCCAGCGAGATGAAAGAACTGCAAAGCCAATTACAAGAACTTTTAGAGCATGGTTTCATTCGACCAAGCACATCACCGTGGGGAGCTCCTGTTTTGTTTGTCAAGAAGAAAGATGGTACATTCAGGTTGTGTATCGACTACCGAGAGTTGAACAAACTTACCATCAAGAACCGCTACCCACTACCGAGAATCGATGACTTATTTGATTAACTACAAGGCTCGTCTGTTTATTCAAAGATTGACTTACGTTCCGGGTATCATCAAAAGCGGGTGAAAGAAGATGATATTCCAAAGACTGCTTTCAGAACACGTTACGGTCATTACGAGTTTATGGTCATGCCATTTGGTTTAACTAATGCACCAGCTGTGTTCATGGACCTTATGAACCGAGTGTGTGGACCATACCTTGACAAGTTTGTCATTGTTTTCATTGATGACATACTTATTTACTCAAAGAATGACCAAGAACACGGTGAACATTTGAGAAAGGTGTTAGAAGTATTGAGGAAGGAAGAATTGTACGCTAAATTTTCAAAGTGTGCATTTTGGTAGGAAGAAGTTCAATTCATCGGTCACATAGTGAACAAAAAAGGTATTAAGGTGGATCCGGCAAAGATAGAAACTGTTGAAAAGTGGGAAACCCCGAAAACTCCGAAACACATACGCCAGTTTTTAGGACTAGCTGGTTACTACAGAAGGTTCATCCAAGACTTTTCCAGAATAGCAAAACCCTTGACTGCATTAACGCATAAAGGGAAGAAATTTGAATGGAAGGATGAACAAGAGAAAGCGTTTCAGTTATTGAAGAAAAAGCTAACTACGGCACCAATATTGTCATTGCCTGAAGGGAATGATGATTTTGTGATTTATTGTGACGCATCAAAGCAAGGTCTCGATTGTGTATTAATGCAACGAACGAAGGTGATTGCTTTTGCGTCTAGACAATTGAAGATTCACGAGCAAAATTATACGACGCATGATTTGGAATTAGGCGCGGTTTTTTTTGCATTAAAGACTTGGAGGCACTACTTATATGGGGTCAAAAGTATTATATATACCGACCACAAAAGTCTTCAACACATATTTAATCAGAAACAACTGAATATGAGGCAGCGTAGGTGGATTGAATTGTTGAATGATTACGACTTTGAGATTTGTTACCACCCGGGGAAGGCAAATGTGGTAGCCGATGCCTTGATCAGGAAGGACAGAGAACCCATTTGAGTAAAATCTATGAATATAATGTTTCATAATAACCTTACTACTCAAATAAAGGAGGCGCAACAAGGAGTTTTAAAAGAAGGAAATTTAAAGGATGAAATACCCAAAGGATCGGAGCAGCATCTTAATATTCGGGAAGACGGAACCCGGTATAGGGCTGAAAGGATTTGGTTACCAAAATTTGGAGATATGAGATAAATGGTACTTAGAGAAGCTCATAAAACCAGATACTCAATACATCCTGGAACGGGGAAGATGTACAAGGGTCTCAAGAAACATTTTTGGTGGCCGGGTATGAAAGCCGATGTTGCTAAATACGTAGGAGAATGTTTGACGTGTTCTAAGGTCAAAGCTGAGCATCAGAAACCATCAGGTCTACTTCAACAACCCGAAATACCAGAATGGAAATGGGAAAACATTACCATGGATTTCATCACTAAATTGCCAAGGACTGCAAGTGGTTTTGATACTATTTGGGTAATAGTTGATCGTCTCACCAAATCC
The DNA here is from genome assembly GCF_046630445.1 of Rutidosis leptorrhynchoides. NCBI lineage: Eukaryota > Viridiplantae > Streptophyta > Magnoliopsida > Asterales > Asteraceae > Rutidosis > Rutidosis leptorrhynchoides. Next base: position 219,455,044 of record NC_092336.1, read on the forward strand.
GCACACTTCCTGCCAATAAGAGAAGATGACAAGATGGAGAAGTTAGCACGACTGTATTTGAAGGAAGTCGTCTCCAGACATGGAATACCAATCTCTATTATCTCTGATAGGGATAGCAGATTTATTTCAAGATTCTGGCAGACATTACAGCAAGCATTAGGAACTCGTCTAGACATGAGTACTGCCTATCATCCACAAACTGATGGGCAGAGTGAAAGGACGATACAAACGCTTGAAGACATGCTATGAGCATGTGTTATTGATTTCGGAAACAATTGGGATCGACATCTACCATTAGCAGAATTTTCCTACAACAACAGCTACCATTCAAGCATTGAGATGGCGCCGTTTGAAGCACTTTATGGTAGAAAGTGCAGGTCTCCGATTTGTTGGAGTGAAGTGGGGGATAGACAGATTACGGGTCCGGAGATTATACAAGAAACTACCGAGAAGATCATCCAAATTCAACAACGGTTGAAAACCGCCCAAAGTCGACAAAAGAGCTACGCTGACATTAAAAGAAAAGATATAGAATTTGAAATTGGAGAGATGGTCATGCTTAAAGTTGCACCTTGGAAAGGCGTGTTCGATTTGGTAAACGAGGAAAATTAAATCCAAGGTATATTGTGAAATGTACCGTTCTTATTGATTAAAAACATTCCATATTAATTGATTTCGTTGCGAGGTTTTGACCTCTATATGAGACATTTTTCAAAGACTGCATTCATTTTAAAACAAACCATAACCTTTATTTCATCAATAAAGGTTTAAAAAGCTTTACGTAGATTATCAAATAATGATAATCTAAAATATCATGTTTACACACGACCATTACATAATGGTTTACAATACAAATATGTTACAACAAAATAAGTTTCTTGAATGCAGTTTTTACACAATATCATACAAGCATGGACTCCAAATCTCGTCCTTATTTAAGTATGCGACAGCGGAAGCTCTTAATAATCACCTGAGAATAAACATGCTTAAAACGTCAACAAAAATGTTGGTGAGTTATAGGTTTAACCTATATATATATCAAATCATAATAATAGACCACAAGATTTCATATTTCAATACACATCCCATACATAGAGATAAAAATCATTCATATGGTGAACACCTGGTAACCGACATTAACAAGATGCATATATAAGAATATCCCCATCATTACGGGACACCCTTCGGATATGATATAAATTTCGAAGTACTAAAGCATCCGGTACTTTGGATGGGGTTTGTTAGGCCCAATAGATCTATCTTTAGGATTCGCGTCAATTAGGGTGTCTGTTCCCTAATTCTTAGATTACCAGACTTAATAAAAAGGGGCATATTCGATTTCGATAATTCAACCATAGAATGTAGTTTCACGTACTTGTGTCTATTTTGTAAATCATTTATAAAACCTGCATATATTCTCATCCCAAAAATATTAGATTTTAAAAGTGGGACTATAACTCACTTTCACAGATTTTTACTTCATCGGGAAGTAAGACTTGGCCACTGGTTGATTCACGAACCTATAACAATATATACATATATATCAAAGTATGTTCAAAATATATTTACATCACTTTTAATATATTTTGATGTTTTAAGTTTATTAAGTCAGCTGTCCTCGTTAGTAACCTACAACTAGTTGTCCACAGTTAGATGTACAGAAATAAATAGATAAATATTATCTTGAATCAATCCACGACCCAGTGTATACGTATCTCAGTATTGATCACAACTCAAACTATATATATTTTGGAATCAACCTCAACCCTGTATAGCTAACTCCAACATTCACATATAGAGTGTCTATGGTTGTTCCGAAATATATATAGATGTGTCGACATGATAGGTCGAAACATTGTATACATGTCTATGGTATCTCAAGATTACATAATATACAATACAAGTTGATTAAGTTATGGTTGGAATAGATTTGTTACCAATTTTCACGTAGCTAAAATGAGAAAAATTATCCAATCTTGTTTTACCCATAACTTCTTCATTTTAAATCCGTTTTGAGTGAATCAAATTGCTATGGTTTCATATTGAACTCTATTTTATGAATCTAAACATAAAAGTATAGGTTTATAGTCGGAAAAATAAGTTACAAGTCGTTTTTGTAAAGGTAGTCATTTCAGTCGAAAGAACGACGTCTAGATGACCATTTTAGAAAACATACTTCCACTTTGAGTTTAACCATAATTTTTGGATATAGTTTCATGTTCATAATAAAAATCATTTTCTCTGAATAAAAACTTTTAAATCAAAGTTTATCATAGTTTTTAATTAACTAACCCAAAACAGCCCGCGGTGTTACTACGGCGGCGTAAATCCGGTTTTACGGTGTTTTTCGTGTCTCCAGGTTTTAAATCGTTAAGTTAGCATATCATATAGATATAGAACATGTGTTTAGTTGATTTTAAAAGTCAAGTTAGAAGGATTAACTTTTGTTTGCGAACAAGTTTAGAATTAACTAAACTATGTTCTAGTGATTACAAGTTTAAACCTTCGAATAAGATAGCTTTATATGTATGAATCGAATGATGTTATGAACATCATTACTACCTTAAGTTCCTTGGATAAACCTACTGGAAAAGGGAAAAATGGATCTAGCTTCAACGGATCCTTGGATGGCTCGAAGTTCTTGAAGCAGAATCATGACACGAAAACAAGTTCAAGTAAGATCATCACTTGAAATAAGATAGTTATAGTTATAGAAATTGAACCAAAGTTTGAATATGATTATTACCTTGTATTAGAATGATAACCTACTGTAAGAAACAAAGATTTCTTGAGGTTGGATGATCACCTTACAAGATTGGAAGTGAGCTAGCAAACTTGAAAGTATTCTTGATTTTATGTAACTAGAACTTGTAGAATATATGAAGAACACTTAGAACTTGAAGATAGAACTTGAGAGAGATCAATTAGATGAAGAAAATTGAAGAATGAAAGTGTTTATAGGTGTTTTTGGTCGTTGGTGTATGGATTAGATATAAAGGATATGTAATTTTGTTTTCATGTAAATAAGTCATGAATGATTACTCATATTTTTGTAATTTTATGAGATATTTCATGCTAGTTGCCAAATGATGGTTCCCACATGTGTTAGGTGACTCACATGGGCTGCTAATAGCTGATCATTGGAGTGTATATCCCAATAGTATATACATCTAAAAGCTGTGTATTGTACGAGTACGAATACGGGTGCATACGAGTAGAATTGTTGATGAAACTGAACGAGGATGTAATTGTAAGCATTTTTGTTAAGTAGAAGTATTTTGATACGTGTATTGAAGTATTTAAAAAGTGTATAAATACATATTAAAACACTACATGTATATTCATTTTAACTGAGTCGTTAAGTCATCGTTAGTCGTTACATGTAAGTGTTGTTTTGAAACCTTTAGGTTAACGATCTTGTTAAATGTTGTTAACCCAATGTTTATAATATCAAATGAGATTTTAAATTATTATATTATCATGATATTATCATGTATGAATATCTCTTAATATGATATATATATATATACATTAAATGTCTTTACAACGATAATCGTTACATATATGTCTCGTTTAAAAATCATTAAGTTAGTAGTCTTGTTTTTACATATGTAGTTCATTGTTAATATACTTAATGATATGTTTACTTATCATAGTATCATTTTAACTATATATATATCCATATATATGTCATCATATAGTTTTTATAAGTTTTAACGTTCGTGAATCACCGGTCAACTTGGGTGGTCAATTGTCTATATGAAACATATTTCAATTAATCAAGTCTTAACAAGTTTGATTGCTTAACATGTTGGAAACATTTAATCATGTAAATATCAATCTTAATTAATATATATAAACATGGAAAAGTTCGGGTCACTACATATTGGACCATTCAAGATTGTTAATCGTGTCGGACCAGTAGCTTACCGACTTGAGTTACCTCAACAACTCGCGGCTGTACATAACACTTTCCACGTCTCAAATTTGAAGAAATGTTTTACTAAAGAAGATCTCACTATTCCGTTAGATGAAATCCAAATCAACGAAAAACTCCAATTCATCGAAGAACCCGTCGAAATAATGGATCGTGAGGTTAAAAGACTCAAGCAAAACAAGATACCAATTGTTAAGGTTTGATGGAATTCTTGTAGAGGACCCGAGTTTACCTGGGAGCATGAAGATCAGATGAAGAAGAAATACCCGCATCTATTTCCAGAAGATTCGTCAACAGGGTAGGTACTGTAGTGACCCGAACTTTTCCATGTTTATATATATTAATTGAGATTGATATTTACATGATTAAATGTTTCCAACATGTTAAGCAATCAAACTTGTTAAGACTTGATTAATTGAAATATGTTTCATATAGACAATTGACCACCCAAGTTGACCGGCGATTCACGAACGTTAAAACTTGTAAAAACGACATGACGATATATATATATGGATATACATATGGTTAACATGAGATTATGATAAGTAAGTATCTCCATAAGTATATTAACAATGAGTTATATACATATAAACAAGACTACTAACTTAAGGATTTCGAAACGAGACATATATGTAACGATTATCGTTGTAACGACATTTAAATGTATATATATCATATTAAGATATATTAATATATCATAATATCATGATAATATAATAATTTAACATCTCATTAGATATAATAAACAATGGGTTAACAACATTAATTGAGATCGTTAACTTAAAGGTTTCAAAACAACACTTACATGTAATGACTAACGATGACTTAACGACTCAGTTAAAATGTATATACATGTAGTGTATTTAGATGTATTAAAATACTTTTGGAAGACTTCAAGACATATATCAAAACACTCATACTTAACAAAAATGGTTACAGTTACTTTCCCATTCTTTTCTTTCATCAAGAATTCTAGTCGTATTCTTACCCGTATTATACACAGCTTCAAAACGTACTTACTATGGGTATATACCAATAGGAACTAGCATGGGATTCCACTCTTGATTATGTCATGTATGACTAATCAATTTTAACTTCTACCATAAGCTAGTCAACTAACTAGAACTCCTTTTAACCCCACTCACCACTCACCAATTACCACTCATCATTCACTCCATTTCACTTTCAATTCTCTTTCTAATTCTCTCTCAACACACCCACACTATTATGAACGTATTTTTTCAGTATTTAATCATCATCTTCATCAAAAATCACTTCAAGAATCAAGCTATAATCATCATAGGAAGAACACTTCAAGAACACTTCAAAAATCCCTTCAAGTTTACTAATTTACTTTCAAGCTTTCTAATCCGTTCCAAGTAATCATCTAAGATCAAGAAACCTTTGTTATATACAGTATATTATCTTTCTTATTCAAGGTAATATTCATATTCAAACTTTGATTCAATTTCTATAACTATAAACTATCTTAATTCGAGTAAAAATCTTACTTGAACTTGTTTTTGTGTCATGATCCTACTTCAAGAACTTTCAAGCCATCCAAGATCCTTTGAAGCTAGATCATTTCTTGTCACTTTCAGTAGGTTTACCTACTAAACTTGAGGTATTAATGATGTTCATAACATCATTCGATTCATATATATAAAACTATCTTATTCGAAGGTTTAAACTCGTAATCACTAGAACATAGTTTAGTTAATTCTAAACTTGTTCGCAAACAAAAGTTAATCCTTCTAACTTGACTTTTAAAATTAACTAAACACATGTTCTATATCTATATGATATGCTAACTTAATGATTTAAAACCTGGAAACACGAAAAACACCGTAAAACCGGATTTACGCCGTCGTAGTAACACCGCGGGCTGTTTTGGGTTAGTTAATTAAAAACTATGATAAACTTTGATTTAAAAGTTTTTATTCTGAGAAAATGATTTTTATTATGAACATGAAACTATATCCAAAAATTATGGTTAAACTCAAAGTGGAAGTATGTTTTCTAAAATGGTCATCTAGACGTCGTTCTTTCGACTGAAATGACTACCTTTACAAAAACGACTTGTAACTTATTTTTCCGACTATAAACCTATACTTTTTCTGTTTAGATTCATAAAATAGAGTTCAATATGAAACCATAGCAATTTGATTCACTCAAAACGGATTTAAAATGAAGAAGTTATGGGTAAAACAAGATTGGATAATTTTTCTCATTTTAGCTACGTGAAAATTGGTAACAAATCTATTCCAACCATAACTTAATCGACTTGTATTTTATATTATGTAATCTTGAGATACCATAGACACGTATACAATGTTTCGACCTATCATGTCGACACATCTATATATATTTCGGAACAACCATAGACACTCTATATGTGAATGTTGGAGTTAGCTATACAGGGTTGAGGTTGATTCCAAAATATATATAGTTTGAGTTGTGATCAATACTGAGATACGTATACACTGGATCGTGGATTGATTCAAGATAATATTTATCGATTTATTTCTGTACATCTAACTGTGGACAACTAGTTGTAGGTTACTAACGAGGACATCTGACTTAATAAACTTAAAACATCTAAATATATTAAAAGTGTTGTAAATATATTTTGAACATACTTTGATATATATGTATATATTGTTATAGGTTCGTGAATCAACCAGTGGCCAAGTCTTACTTCCCGACGAAGTAAAAATCTGTAAAAGTGAGTTATAGTCCCACTTTTAAAATCTAATATTTTTGGGATGAGAATACATGCAGGTTTTATAAATGATTTACAAAATAGACACAAGTACGTGAAACTACATTCTATGGTTGAATTATCGAAATCGAATATGCCCCTTTTTATTAAGTCTGGTAATCTAAGAATTAGGGAACAGACACCCTAATTGACGAGAATCCTAAAGATAGATCTATTGGGCCTAACAAACCCCATCCAAAGTACCGGATGCTTTAGTACTTCGAAATTTATATCATATCCGAAGGGTGTCCCGGAATGATGGGGATATTCTTATATATGCATCTTGTTAATGTCGGTTACCAGGTGTTCACCATATGAATGATTTTCATCTCTATGTATGGGACGTGTATTGAAATATAAAATCTTGTGGTCTATTGTTACGATTTGATATATATAGGTTAAACCTATAACTCACCAACATTTTTGTTGACGTTTAAAGCATGTTTATTCTCAGGTGAATATTAAGAGCTTCCGCCGTTGCATACTAAAATAAGGACAAGATTTGGAGTCCATTTTTGTATGATATTGTGTAAAAACAGCATTCAAGAAACTGATTTCGATGTAACATATTTGTATTGTAAACCATTATGTAATGGTCGTGTGTAAACATGATATTTTAGATTATCATTATTTGATAATCTACGTAAAGATTTTTAAACCTTTATTTATGAAATAAAGGTTATGGTTTGTTTTAAAAATGAATGCAGTCTTTGAAAAACGTCTCATATAGAGGTCAAAACCTCGCAACGAAATCAATTAATATGGAACGTTTTTAATCAATAAGAACGGGACATTTCATGGTATGAGGTTTTAATTGTATGGTTAAGGCTTAGAAAGTATGCTTAGATTAAGTCTAAATCAAGATAGATCAAGGTTGGTTAAATGAAAGAAATGGCTAAGTACAAGTTGATTAAGACTAGTTGTGAAAAATGATTAAGTGTAGAGAAAAGTCTTAACTTATGATTTAATGTCTAAGTGAATTAGTTATAAGTCTTTATTCTAAATACTTGATTAATAAGTTTACTCATTAACTTATTATATATACAGGTATAGATTTCAAATTTAGATTTTATGGTGATAAGCTAAGGTTTTTAGGACATTATGCAAATGTTCAAAACAACTCTTGATTAAACAGAACTTAATTATAACCTTAGAGTCTTACAAATCCCAAAAATAAATCAAGATTTAATTTATCAAAACTACTACTCAAGTTGAAAATTTTAATTCATGAAAGTTAGATTAAACAACTTGGTCGAAAAAGTTCGGGTTGTGACACCACCAATTGTAGATTCGCTCCCAAACTTCAAAGGAGTGTCGACATATGAAAAAAATGTGATCGATAGATTCCACATCGTCATCGCATATGAGACACCTAACCGAGTCCAAATCTATACCCCTTTTGTCGAGCTCTATTCTTGTAGGAATACGCCTATTTAGGACTCTCCAAATGGAAACTTCAACTTTATTTGGTAACAAATTATTCTTTAGCGTCTCCGGTCTTGTGGTATTATCCGAAATAGTTTCATCATCAATTAGCCTCGATAGTTTTTTGGTTGTAAAAATGCCATTCGTTGCTAAGTTCCACACCCATCCATCTGAGCTCCTGTCACGTACAACATACGAGTTTAAAAGGTTAGTTAACGAGATCAGTTCATCATTTGCACATCCAGTAACATCTCGAGCCCAATTCCAAGTGCGGCAGCAAATGTTATCGTTCCAAGATACACGATCAGAGACATCGGCTGTTTGGTCAGTTTCCAGGTGGTACAGGCGGTTGAACAGCATCTTCAGGGGCTTCTCGGTAAGTCATGCATCATCCCAGAAGCGGGTTTGTGATCCGTCACCTATCTGCTTGATAAAGTAGGTGCCAAAATTCACTCCATACTTGTTAATACTTATACCTGCACGCACGATGTTGGGCCACACATTGCCTTTACCAATGGGCCTATAACCCTTAGATCCATAAATGCTTTTAATAATTGAAACCCAAAGAGAACCCGGTTTGGTTTTGGCCCGCCAAAACCATTTACCCAAGAGAGCAAGATTTTTTTGCATGAAGTGATCCGATTTTTTGTCCACCTTCACCATATGGTAAAAGTGAGACCTCCCATTTGATCCAAGCCATTTTATGACCCTCACCCGAACCCCCAAAAGAAATTTCTCCTAATACACTCTAAAAAGAATTTAAGACGCTTGCCGGAGCACGGAAGAGCGAGAAGTAGTAAAGTGGTAAACTATTGAGAACCGATTTAGCTAATGTCAATCTACCCCCGAAGGAAATCGTTTTTGCTTTCCAATCCGCGAGCTTGGAGTGAAATTTATCTATGACCGGTTTCCAATTTTCAATTCGGTTCATGTTATGACCAATTGGAAGGCCAAGATACGTAAACGGGAGGTCACCGATCATACACCTAACCCGAGAGGCCAAACGTTCTACTTCATCCTTTATAACTCCTAAACCGTATAACACACTTTTGTTGAAGTTGACTTTTAGCCCCGACACCCGTCCAAAACAACTTAGGAGTTTCATGAGATTAGAAAAATTTTGTCTACTCCATTCACCAAGAAAAATAGTGTCATCCGCGTATTGAAGATGCGAGACAACAACTTTATCCGACCCTACTTCGACACCCCTAAATAACCCGCAGTTGATCGCCTTTTTTGTAAGTATATTCAACCCCTCGGCGGCGATAATGAAGAGGAATGGTCATCCATCTTTTGATATTACAAACTTACAATATTTCCATATCATATATCATAAAAAGAAGAAACATTATCGTTCAATCCATAAAACACAACCATCTTGAAATTTAATTGTGTTCAAATGATGTTTAGCCTTACGTCAGTGGTTAAAATATCACGGCCTAAATATAGACTATGTTTGAACACCAAAATGTATTACATCGTTATTACTTACATGGCTTTATATACCCATTTTTTATGAAGGAACGGTACCGATATACTCACTGGACTTGTCTTGCAATCTTCTTTAGAATTAGTAGAGAAATGGTCAATGTTTGATATGATCTATTATGGATAGGGTCAATCTGGAACAACTTTTGTCTAAAGAGACACATTTACCTGAAGAAATTATAAGTAGCAGTAAAGCATTATAAGCATTTTAAAACAAATAAATTACCTTTTCCTTTCACATTTATAAGTTTATCCAACACCTTAAAAACTTGCACATATAAGATGCATTGATAAAAAACCAATATTTTTCAGCTTTAAAGTCACAAATGAATCGGAAAATAGGATCAATGGCCATTTTAGGTGAAACAAAAGAAATATGAATTATTAGTACTTACAGTTTTTGAGTCTTTCATTCAATAGATTCTTCATTACTTGGCTGCAAGTCCTTCATTCATTTCAATCTAGTCAACAAAACAACAATTTTTAGTACTTTTTTTGTAATAAGTATCAACATAAGGAACAACTAATGCTAATTCATTTACAAGTAACTTAATACTTCACTAGGACTTAACCAAATTACAATCAAGTAAAGCCCACCTTAAATCAGCAAAAGATTACTTGAATCATTCAGTAGCATATCGTTATGAAAGAAACACCATAGAAGCAGAAGACGGACTCTGAATATAAAAGACGGACTCTGAATATATATAGTACAAAACATTATATGTTACTTATATTGCACAAGAAAGTATTAGTAATACTTCAAATGTACATGTAAATTGGAATGAAAGTATTCAACAAAACTACATAAATGATGCTACAAAAAACCAATAATTTATTCAACTCATGAGTTCATCTAACAACAGTTTCAAAATTTATTAACATACCTTAATATCTTACTATGTACAAATTAGTATGCTAAGATATAGCCTTTGAAACAATTTATCATTTATATCATCAATAAGAAATAAACGTGGACACATGATACCTTCAAGCAATTACATGAAAAATTGTTAATTTTATAGTACTTTGTTCTAACAGCAAGCAGTTAAAAGAACATACAATCTTTAAGCAAATATTTTAAAAATAAATAATACATCCATGTCCAGAATTATTATTATTATTATAATTATAATTATAAACCTCTTAATAAGAATGGATGAAAACCCAATCTCCTAAATTAACAGCCACTATAGAGAAGAAAAAAATCAAAATGATGTTTTTTTTTGGAACAACAATTATATTAAGAAACAACCCCCTAGCAAGACGCTAGAGGGGAATTACACTGGCTTATAAAGCCATACGTTCCAACTAACATTTTTACGACCTCTATTACAAAAAAAAAAAATTGAAGTTAACTGATTAAACAGTAACCAAAGGATAAATTGGATAGTAAACAGTATACAACTAAATCTCATCAAACACAATGTTCAAAATTTTTTTAATCATTACAGAGTCAAATAGCATGTGTCAACTGCTATCCCTAACTTCTTTATTAAATTTGATTTATGAAGTTGTAGAAATTACCTAAACAAAGAAATGTAATCGATAGAAGTCAGTCCAATACACTACAAAGAAAAAAAGTTAAGAAACTATTTTGTACATCATTATGAGTTTTTTTGAAAAACAAACTTGCAAAATAGTTTACGAGCCAAACTTTGAAACCGTAGCACAATAATCAGTTCTGCCCACTATATCAAAGACCCAAAGAAATAGAAACTAAACATGTACTCCGTAACACATAAAAAATAGATAGCATAAAGGACATTCAAGTTCTGAATAACATCTGAAGATTTTCAGCCTACAATCTAGAAGCCCACCTTCTAGATATTCAAAGTAGACAACCTTGACAACTCATATGGAAGTAGCAAAGTTGATAATGATGACGGCCGCCAACCTTCTCCGTTCACACCATTCCACCGCCATAGAATTTTTACTATAAATAGAGGTGCAGTTGTAAATCATCCCAACAACACTCAGAGAAGTGTAATCACAACCTAGAGAGTGTGTGAATTTGAGAGTTTTTTTGTAAGAGTTTTGTAATACTTTGTAATCTATTCTTGTGAGTAATAGAGTTATTTTCTCTCAAATTTGTACCTCCCAACGTCCAGGCGATCCTCTCTTCCTAACAAGTGGTATCAGAGCTTGGTTAGAGACGTTGGTTGAGTTTTTGGGTCTTCTAAGTTTTCTCAAAATCCAATTTTGAGTGTACCATTGGATTTGACTCGTCGAACCGAGTCCAACGCAAAAAACGGTGACTTAAACGCGGTCAAAGTTTGGTCAACTCGCCGGAATCTCGCCGAAGAAGACGACCGGTGCCGGAATTTTCGCCGGAGAAGACGATCACTGTAGCAGAGTCCTGTAGCAGCATCAGTTTCTGTAGCAGTACTGTAGCAGTACTGTAGCAATTCTGAAATTTTATAATTTGGTCCCTGAACTTTTCAGAAATTCATTTTTGGTCCCTGAAAGTTTAGAAAATTATAATTTTGCCCCATAAGTGGAATTTAAGCCGCGAAGTATCTATTCCACCATTTTCAACCGTTCCGGACGTAACGGTGATCGCTGTTTTCTACAATTCAACCCTGTTTATGTTGAAAAATCATTTGTAAGGTGATAATGTCCACAGAAGAGTCAACATCATCTTCCGGAGCTATGATTATGCTCACAGCCACAAACTAGACGTTGTGGAAACCTCGAATGGAAGATCTCCTCAGCTGTAAGGCTTTGTTCGATCATATTGAATTGAAGGGTATAAACCCTGATTCTGCCAAAGAGAAAGAGTGGAAGAAATCAAACCGAAAAACTATTGGTCAGATCCGTCAATGGATTGATCATAGTGTCTTCCACCATGTTGCACAAGAGACAGACGCATATGTCCTCTGGAAAAATTTGAAGGACATGTACCAGGCCAAGACTGCTCGGAATAAAGCCTTGTTGATGAGGCGTTTAGTCAACATGAAGCTTAAAAGTGGAACTTCAGTTGCCGAGCATACCAGTGAGTTCCAGAGCTTGGTCAGCCAGTTATCGTCTGTAGAGATGCCGCTTGGCGATGAAGTTCAGGCGCTATTGCTACTTAGTTCTCTTCCCGATAGTTGGGAAACGCTGGTAGTAACACTCAGCAACTCAGCCCCGAATGGCAAACTTACCATGTCAATGGTCAAGGATGCCCTATTCAGTGAAGAGGCAAGGAGAAAGAACATGGGCACAGATCAGACCCATGCATTTGTCACAGAGAATCGGGTGAGACAGCGAATGAGTAGTAAAAATAAATGGAGAGGCAGAAGCAAGATCAGGGGCAGGTCAGCCGATGGCAGAAAACCAACATATAAATGCCATCATTGTGGATTAGAAGGACATATGAAAAAGAACTGCTATAGATTGAAAGAGGAACAAAGTCAAAGCAGTTCACAGCCGAAGAATAAGGGTGGAGAAACATTAGTGACCATCTCTGGTGATGTCGCTTATTGTTCAACCCATGATGAGACATGCTTTCACGTCTCACGAGAAGACACAGAATGGGTGGTAGATACTGCAACTTCCTACCACGTGACACCATACAAGGAATACTTCACAACATACAAAGCGGGTGACTTTGGAGCTGTGAAGATGGGAAATTCTAGTTCCGCTGAGATTGTCAGAATTGGTGATGTCAAGATAAAGACAAGTTCCGGGAGCACAATTACTTTGAAGGATGTCCGCCATATGCCAGATCTTCGGCTGAATTTACTTTCTGGGGTATCTCTAGACAAACAAGGCTATGATAGTCATTTCAGTAAAGGCACATGGAAATGGTCAAGAGGCGCTATGATAGTCGCTCGAGGACACATTTGTGGCACACTTTACAAGACTCATGTGAAGATCTGCACAGACAGTATTAATGTTGCAGAAAAGGAGGCTTCACAAAATTTATGGCACCAGAGACTTGGTTACATGAGTGAGAAAGGGTTGTCTACCCTAATAAAGAAGGAGCTTATCAATGTAGACAAGGACGCTACACTAGATCCTTGCAATCATTGTTTGTTTGGTAAGCAGCATAGAGTCTCGTTTAATTCCTCTTCAACGAGAAGATCAGAGTTACTCAGTCTGGTACAATATGATGTTTGCGGTCCCTTGGAGGTTGAATCAATTGGCAGCAACCGATATTTTCTGACGTTTATCGATGATGCTTCTCGAAAGGTGTGGGTATATTTCTTGGGAACGAAGGACCAGGTGTTCGATTACTTCAAACAGTTTCATGTCATGGTAGAACGTGAGACATGAAAGAAGTTAAAGTGTCTTCGATCCGACAATGGAGGTGAATACTCTTCCAGGCAGTTCGATGCGTATTGCAGATCATATGGCATCCGACATGAGAAGACAGTTCCACGTACCCCTCAACACAATGGTATAGCAGAAAGAATGAACCGAACAATCATGGAACGTGTTCGGAGCATGCTCAGTATAGCTAAGCTGCCAAAGCCATTCTGGGGAGAAGCAGTCAGAGCCGCTTGTTATTTGATCAACCGATCTCCATCAGTACCACTGAATTTTGAAGTTCCGGAGAAACTTTGGTCTGAAAAGGATCCATCATACTCTCACTTAAGAGTATTTGGATGTTTGGCGTACGCACATGTATCCAAGGAGCTCAGGCAGAAGCTGGATGTAAAATCTACTCCATGCATATTCATAGGCTATGGAGATGAAGAATTTGGATACAGATTATGGGATCCAAAGGAGAAAAAGTTGATCAGAAGTAGGGACGTGATGTTCCATGAAAGCCAGACAATAGAAGATATTGAAAAGCCCATAATATCTCAGAAGAAAAATGTTGCTGCTCATGTGCCAGAGGCAACAACGCAATCATTCATGAGAAATGAATTTCCAGTGCAAGAAGAAATGCCAGAAGTAGAAGATAATGAGGAAAATGACAGTGCTGAGCAGGGGGAGCCACAACCCTATCTGCCAGACATTCCAGAACCATCACAAGGCCAAGATGATGGTGGATCTCCTCATAATGTTCCAGAAGTTCGTAGATCTGAATGAGGTCGGATTCCATCGAGTAGATATCCAGAATCCGAGTACCTTCTACTTACTGAAGATGGAGAGCCACAGAGTTTTCATGAAGCAGTAACTCATAAGGATAAAGAAAAATGGTTGCTCTCAATGCAGGATGAGATGGATTCTCTGCAGAAAAATCAAACTTATGAGATTGTAGAACTTCCACGCGGGAAGAAGGCACTGAAAAACAAATGGGTGTTCTAGCTGAAAAAGGATGGTAGTGGAAAAGTGGTGAAATACAAAGCACGGCTTGTAGTCAAAGGATTCCAACAGAAGAAAGGGATTGATTTTGACGAGATATTTTCACCAGTAGTCAAGATGACTTCAATTAGAGTCATACTTGGATTGGTCGCAAGTATGAACTTGGAGCTTGAACAGATGGATGTAAAGACAGCTTTTCTTCATGGAGATTTACATGAAGAAATTTACATGGAGCTGCCGGAAGGTTTTGAGGTTTCAGGAGATAACCTCGTATGCAAGCTGAAGAAAATTTTGTATGGTTTGAAGCAGGCACCTAGACAGTGGTACAAGAAGTTTGACTCGTGCATGGTGAGTCACGGGTATAAGAAAACTGCAGCAGATGAGTGTGTCTACATTCAGAAGTTTTCTGAAGGAGATTTCGTTGCTCTTCTACTATATGTAGACGATATTTTGATCGTAGGGAAAGACGCAACGAAGATCAACCAGCTGAAGAAGGAACTCTCTAAGTCTTTTGACATGAAAGACTTAGGACAGGCTCAACAGATTTTGGGAATGCAGATAACCCAAGACAGGAAGAATAAAAAGTTATGGCTATCTCGGGAGAAGTATATTGAACGAGTGCTTTCATGTTTCAATATGAACAATGCCAAACCTGTTAGCATTCCATTAGCCAACCATTTCAAGTTAAGCAAGAGTTCTTGTCCCTCATCCAAGGAAGAGATCGGGGAGATGTCTTCAGTACCATATTCTTCAGCAGTTGGAAGTTTGATGTATGCGATGGTGTGTACAAGTCCCGATATTGCTCACGCAGTGGGAACAGTGAGTCGTTTTCTCTTGAACCCCGGAAAAGAGCATTGGAATGCGGTAAAATGGATTCTCAGATATCTTAAGGGTACAACGAATCTATGTCTTTGTTACGGGGAAGCTGATCCAATCTTGGAAGGCTATACAGATGCGGATATGGCCGGAGATCCTGATAGTAGGAAATCTACTTCAGGATTCATTTACACTTTTGCAAGAGGAGCTGTTTCATGGCAGTCAAGACTACAAAAGTGTGTTGCATTATCCACAACTGAAGCAGAGTATATTGCTGCCGCAGAAGCTGGAAAAGAAATGTTGTGGTTAAAGCGTTATCTCCAAGAATTTGGAATCAAGCAAAAGGAGTACAAGGTACATTGTGACAGTCAGAGTGCTCTAGATTTGAGCAAGAACTCCATGTACCATTCCCGTACAAAACATATTGATATTCGCTATCATTGGATACGCGAGGTAATTAATCGACAACTGTTAAGACTAGTGAAAATCCATACAAAGGAGAATCCTGCGGATATGTTAACAAAGGTGGTGACTCGAGAGAAGTTGGAGTTATGCAGAGACATAACTGGATTGTTTGTGGATTCGGCTGGAGGGGGAGAATTGAAGATTTCCAGCCTCCAATCTAGAAGCCCACCTTCTAGATATTCAAAGTAGGCAACCTTGACAACTCATATGAAAGTAGCAAAGTTGATAGCGATGACGGCCGCCAACCTTCTCCGTTCACACCATTCCACCGCCATAGAATGTTTACTATAAATAGAGGTGCAAACCTCAGTTGTAAATCATCCCAAAATCACTCAGAGAAGTGTAATCACAGCCTAGAGAGTGTGTGTGAATTTGAGAGTTTTTTTATAAGAGTTTTGTAATACTCTGTAATCTATTCTTGTGAGTAATAGAGTTATTTTCTCTCAAATTTGTATCTCCCAACGTCCAGGCGATCCTCTCTTCCTAACAACATCTAGTAAATATGCCATTTCCTAATCCTATTTACATTAAAGGTGTAAGAAAATTTATACCATATGACTGTATTTCTTTTCGGCATTTAATCAAACACCTTCAATACGCTTTAGTAATGACTATTTATGTTTTATTTGTCGAATAACTTCTTTGTAAGGTAATCGATATGCTAAATATGTCAATTCCTAATCCTATTTACATTAAAGGCGTAAGAAAATTCATACCATACGATTGTATTTCTTTTCGGCATTTAATCAAACACCTTCAACACGCTTTCATAATGACTATTTATGTTTTATATGGGTACCTACATTTGATCCAACACAAAATAATATGAGATTTGATGTTATAAAATGAAAAAAACATGACAGAGTCAAAGAAAAAACAACAACTTTTATAAATTGAATTAATCTCTTCATGCGTATATGAATCATTTACATAAATCTAATGCTACGACATAGAGTTTTAAACTCATACATTGTAGAGCAACTTCTTCCATCTTCAAAACTCTAAGGTAATCAATATCTAAATCTTTACAAACATAAAAAATAAAAAACCAATTGGCTTATTTTAGATAATCTGTCAAAAACAGCAAGCATATACACTATAAAGAACCAACAAAATGCAAAAGCAAAAATCTTTTCTTTAACTAAAAAGCTCCGGATTTTATTTGTGTATAAATGTGTAACGATCCCACATCTGTTAGAGTTAAATCTAGTGGGTGGCTTATAAGTCAAGGTATCCCTCATCCTCCAAGCTAACTTTTAAGAGTGAGTTCTACACTTGAGCTTATGGGCTTGGTTATAAACTTTAACACTATTAAAATCACAAACATAATATCACATAGAAACAATAAGAGCATGCAATCATCTAACTAGCATGGTAACCGTTATCTAATCATGGAAACAATATCACAATAAAACACGGTAATAGAATAAATCACAATAGCATGGCATGCAAAAGTGACGGGTTTCGCCCATTCACCGATTACCAGCTACAGTCCTGACCATCGGGGGATGGTCGTTCTTCTGCAGCAACATCTGTAAAAGTGACGGCTTTTGCCCAAAAATCACCAAATCTCGTTCCTAGACTCGTTATTGACTACACTAAATGTTTTGGGACATAAACCCACAAAATTTACCTAAAAACAACAACAATTTGACACTAGAACACACTTTATCAAAACCTAACCAGAATACCCATTTTGACACAAATCTTACCTTGTTTGAACTCTTAAAAACACTTGCAACAAATTTCTAACTTGAGTCAAACACAAAAACAAGATTGGATGAATCAAGCAAAGGTAATAGTACATTAGATAGATTTAGGGAAGTTATTTTCCAAATAAAAGGTTGACTATTTTCAATGTACAAGCGAGTTTTAAATGTCCTAATTTTTTTAATGAGGCTTGTTTTTAGATAAATTCTTAAATGAATGATTTTATTTATTAATTGTCCTGAATAAATAGTGTGAATGATAATAATAACAATTTTACCGTTAAACTAAACAACTTAACAAAGCAAAAATTAAATGAAATGGATTATTCTAGATTAACTTTAAAATACTCATTTCATCCCATATTAATAGTTCTCAAACAAAATGTACCATATCAAAATGAAAACATAGCAAAAAAAAAAAAAAATAAATGCTCCCACCAATCCCCACCTCCCCCTTCACTTCATACCCACCGTCGGCTACCAAATTCTGGAAACCTGCTACTACGAACTACACAAACATCAACCCAATCAGCACCACCCTTATCAACGACAACGACTCAAACTCGATTGAAGTTGGTGAATGGACTGTGATGGACAGAAGAACGAAGAATTGGGCTAAAATGTCGTCGTCACTACCGATTCGTACTACCACCAACACCATACGTGCACCAATTTCAACTTCGCTTCCACACCCTGCAACATCCCTAAATAATATCCCTCTAAACCTCCACTCGAAAAACTTACCCATACATCTTCACCCCATCGAAAGGCCATTATCTACGAGTATGAGGCAACAAGCAAGAGAATTATTAAAGAAATACGGTAACCCAAACACAATTTCACCAACAACTTTCGACAACCTCAAAACCCACATTCCAACTCACAAGATCTACTGCCAGTAAAATTAATTGTGAAGGTAATGCTATAACGTCTTTCATGTTTCACAACTTATTGGAAAGTTGGAATATCTCAGACCTATGGAAAGCTTTCAAAACTCACGGGTCGGTTAAAGAGGTTTTTGTCCCAAAGAAACGCCTAAAAATGGGCAAAGATTTGGCTTTGTCCAATTTGAAGGGATACCAGTTCCAAACAAATAAATATTATTGAAGCTGATGGTATAAATCTCAAAGTTTACATTGGTCATGATAGAGATAACCATTCAAATTCTAATAGGGATATCACGCCTAAGCAACCAATCAAACCCATTCCCAAAAAACAAATCTTAAATCAAACACTTATGGTGGTCATCAATCTAGTGAAGTTTTAATTTCGAGCCCCAAATTGAACAACAAAATTGCAAAAATCAAGGAAAATACAAAAGGAATAACCTTGTTTGAAGAATGTGAATCGATCACTAAAATCCTAAAGCAAGCTCTAATCGGGGAAGTTAAACAATTGGATTTGTTGGATCGTGTAAACAGGATTAAACGATCTTAGTCTCAATAACGAGTGCGGAAAATCTCGTTATTGGGTTTTATACTCAAACCTTAAGAAACCCTTTGATCTTAATGAAAAAAATGACTTAGATATGTTAAAGATCGACTATATTGAATGCTAGAGCACCAGGGATTCGGATTGTACGTGTAGGATAGGCTAGGATACGTAACCCTAACAATGAACCCGAAATCCTCTATAAATACACACAGCACGATGCAACCGTGCGGTTGCACCTTGCAACCGTGCGGTTGTCTGCCTAACCGTACGGTTGCATTCTGCAACTGTGCGGTTGCATACCAGCAGAGAAACTTAAACTCTAAAGCACTAGAACTTGATCATAATGAACTCGGGGACTAATTATGCACCAACGGGATTTTTTGTAATTCTTTGGCGAATTATGTGCAGCAGAAGGCCTTCAAGGCTTTAACATCAAATATCTCGGAGGTTTGGACCTAATGCTAATATTTGATAACAAAAGTATGGCTGACATCATAAATCACAATGAAGAACACTTTGTTCAGAGGCTAAAAAATCTAAGGTTTTGGGATCAGTCTTATCATCCACCTGGGCGTTTATCCTGACTAAGTGTCACTGGAGTACCGGTGTTGTGTTGGAAAGATAGTACATACAAATCAATCATATCATGGTGGGGTACTCCACTTGACACTAGAAATTTCAACCTAGAAGATAATCAAAGTCTCATAATTGGCAAAGTTCTAACCAAAATAGGTGATCCTGAAATGGTCAATGGCTATGTCAAGCTTGAGGTCGGAAATAGCCTTTTTTACGTTCATGTAGTTGAGAAATTAACGACATTGTGGAGATAGAAATGTCATATGAGGATAGCTAGGAAGAAGCATCAAACTCCACTGATGAATCATTAAGCAGGGTTTCAGAAAATTCGTTTGATGATGAAATTAAGGATCCTGATGGTGATCACCGGAACCAAAACATTCACGGCGAATCCAAAAAGTCTGATAATGGTAACGGCTACCATCAGTCCAAGGATAAGGACTCCAACGGGCACATGGGAAATACAAATGCACAGGAACAAGGATCAAGGCGTGTGGAAACTGAAAGTGTCTATTCGTGCAGCAATTACAGTGAATCTGTTCCCAATACGTTTCATGATATGGTAGATAACGTACACTCAAAAATCGATCTTAACTCCACAGATCACCAAGGTAATTCAACCAAACCCAACCCATCTAACAAAAAATACATCCATGGACCCATATCTAAACCTCTAAAACCCAATGTGTAACGACCCAACTTCGTTTTACCAAAAATGCTCCTTAAAAAAAAATTTGTGAGACAGTGCATCTGGACGGCGTCCAGTACTGAAGGCTTGGACGGCGTCCAACACTTTAGGATCGCGTCCAAATGAACTAACTGGGACTGATCAGTTTTTTTATAACACGCGAGCGGAAAACCCGCTTCCTGACACTTTTAAACGAAACGACTTTCACAACACATCATAATAAGTAAAACTAAGAGATTTCCACAATAAAAATAAGTTTTACAACACCGCTCCCACAATGACCCGTTTTACAAATAAAATAGCGATTTCGATCCATTTATCTTTTTAGACGGATTAGGACTCTACAACCCAACCCGATACCAAGAGCATAATCCAGGAGACTACCAATCCCCAATCCGCGTTCAATATCCAAAAGCTACCCCATCGAGCCCAAGCGCTACTATGCATCTAGCTTAACAAACTAGCTAGCTTCAAACCACAATACCTGTATAAAGGTAAACAACGAGAGGGGTAAGCATAAAGCTTAGTGAATGCAATAATTATACACATACATATATAATATACCTACTTGCAAACACTTACTCACATACCGCATACATGCTAGCAACACAATTAGCTTATCATCACAAGTACAAAGCTATTGACCTCCAATACCACAAGCTAGCACAACAATAGCATATATATAACCCGAACAATATAATATGCTACACTACAACACAATAATCATGGTTAACCAATCGTACAAGGGAATGGTGCCCGCGAAAGACCATCAGAGTTCACAACATCCATTAGTGTACTTAACACCTCGTATCACTAACCCCTGGGTAGCACCTTAACACCTCTGCACTTCACCCCGAGTGGCATCTTAACACCTCGATGCTTCACTCTTCATTTTACGGAGTGGCGCCTTAACACCTCGGCACTTCACTCCTTGGTGGCATCTTAACACCTCGATGCTTCACCCCGAGTAGCATCTTAACACCTCGATGCTTCACCCGTCAATTACCTAGAGTGGCATCTTAACACCTCGATGCTTCTCCCCGAGTGGCGTCTTCACACCTTGACACTTCACTAATCACATGAAACGTGGTGTCTTAGCACCTCGACACTTCACATCTCACGCTACAAAAAATAAATACATTATATACCTACGCATATATTTATTCCACTCACCTTAGAATTCCCGCACAAGTCATGTACAACATGATCTCCGTCCTCAAATCCGAGCAAGTAATCACCTATATTACACATAGGCAAAATATACACATAAATAGTCATTCTCTAAAAGAGAACCTGACACAAACATCCCTTAGCTGAGGGATCACACCTTGCTCGTCAAAACCCGCCCATTTAACACCTAATGGACGCAAACCAATTACCACTTCGGGTGGTAATTCAAATTAACACAACAAAGTACAATTAACCCAAAATCATACTTTACCCCAATTAGACCAAACCTAGGTCTTAACACTATATTACTACTTAGGTAGTAATCAGTTCAAAAGCCAATTGCACCAAAACCCCAACACGTGCAATATTGACCCATATTGCTTTTGACCACGTTTGACTTATGTTAAAAATATCATTTTAACCCAAAATCACTTCTCGCGAGTAATTACATCCAAAAACATCCTTTAACGCTTAGCAAACGTATTTAACATTCATTTAATCTAAATTAGTGTCATCCTCAATTTTGACCTAATTCAAATTACTTATTTTGACCAAAGTCATAAAACGCCCCATAATCACTAACGACTAGTGGTTATATTTTCAAAATATCAATTAACACCTAAATCAAGTATTTACATACTTGATTCACTAAAACTCGACTCAAAACTTAATTTGACACCGAATCAAGCTTACTTGACCCAAAATACCCATTTGACCCATTTTGACCTAAATTAGGGTTTACACCCACAAATCAAGTCAACACAAGTGTTCTAAGGTTTAACCAACACATGCAAGGTCCAAACTAACAATTTCATCAATTGAAACCCTAAGTCACCCATTTAGGCTTACTTACATGAATCTTACCCAAAACCCCCAAATTTCACAATAAATGAGTTTATAACTCTAACTAACACAAACGCTAACTCAAACAATAATCTTAACAATGAAATCTGGATTTAGAACTTACCAACACTACCACGATGTAGCCGTGAACGAGGTGAACAACATTAACACTCGCGACTCGACCCAATTCACCCTTCTTCTTCTCCAAACCAAGCTCTCTCTCTCTCTCTCTAAAATGGTCCCTCTCTCTCTCTAGGAATGGATGAGAGTGTTTGGGAAGGTGGAAATGGGGATAAGAATGAATTTGAATCAGTTTTGATGGCTCAAACGACCCCCAAGTGAAAAGACCCAAATACCCTCTTTTAAAGACTTCAAAATACAGCTGCTGGCCCAACAGGCCTTTTGGACGGCGTCTAAAAAGGTTGGACGGCGTCCAAAACAACTGGATCAGTTTTCTGAACTTGTTTTGGTCGTAACTTTCAAAACGTAGCTCCGTTTTCGATGAATCAAATATCGTTGGAAACGTAATGAGATTTCCTTTCTAATGGTAAGGTTTTGAAACATCAAATCAAACTTTATTTGAGATCCAAATATACGCTTACACGCCTTGTAATTCGAATGTCGTCCAAAATAACGCGTAACTGAAAAAACGGGGTGTTACAACTCTCCCCTACTTAAATTGGATCACGTCCTCGTGATCCGAACCTATGCTAGAAGTCAAGCGCTTCTCCCTCGAACATTTCCGCTTCCTACGCGGAGTCACACATGTAGTAATCACGCATTCGAAATTCTCGCTTCATACACTAACGCATCATATCACAACAACCGTACTTCACACTTCCATTCGACCAAATTCCACAACTCACTCGGAAGTACACCGTGAAAACTTCATAATATTCTTCCAATGGACTTATCACTTTGTCATTTTCTACGATATTGGGTAATCAACCCATGAGACAAAACAACCGCAACCGTTTGCTCCTACGTCGTGTATCTAAACTCGTACCATACACTTAACGTCCAAAATTTCCATTTAGGAAAATACGAACAACACCACATATCCCTTCAAGTTCCCTCGGCCACAACTCGCCACAAGCTACATCCATAACCATATCACTCAAAGCAATCTACTAAAACCACTACATCATGAACCGTGTCTTGCATCAATCCAAATCGAGAAGGATTCATGTTTCCTTAAATCTCCGTACTCCAACTGTTCCTAAACGTACTACCCAACAGGTCATTCCTTCAACGAAGAAATTTTGATACCCCAAAATAATCACTTTAGGAGCACCACTTTCCCATCAATTGATTCGTACACGACCATCCGTCACTGGATTAATCCAGAACGGCAATAATACACCACGTGCTGAACAATACATCAACACTCGACACAGGGTTCCTCCTCTAAACCCTAACACACAACTACACAAGACGGCTTCCTGGTACTAACATGGAGACTAATCGTATACTAGAATCCCGTCAATGGCGAATTATCATCACGAAATTTCCGCAATTCGCCACACGACTCACAGAATATTTACCAACGCCAGGTGAACCCTTCCTACCTAGACCATCCGTTAAGGATGGTCTCGACAATTTAATGCAACCTACGGGTCACATCACTAGGGTACACACTCTCGCAAACAAAAAAAACATCCGCGTATCTCTACGGGAGACAGTCAGAACCAACACTCTCTGCCTCACAATCGGCCATAAAGTGGAATAATCCACTGACAATTTCCACGATCACGTTTCTCGACAGGGAAAATACAGTATTCACCGTGATATCAAACTCGTTCCCATTCGATTATACTATCCAAGTTTCACAACAACCAAGATTTTTCACTACGAGAGCACCCGAAACGACAGTTACATCCTCTCACTCCGAGATCTCAAACTTCACATTTGGTCTCATGCCGCACTCTGGTACTACACGACCACCTTACACAAGAAGACTTACACTTCCTTCGCTCCCATCATCATAATCTTCCCACATAACATTCCAGAAACGTAACTCGCCTTCGTAAAGCATAATCTCGAGTCAACATTAGCAACCCGTCGCTCTTCCTCGTTAGGAACTCCGAATACCTATTGAGGCTTAGCACGGTACACCCTGTCACTTCGCTATAGATAACACCACCGGAGCTTTCTCGGGCGGCTGTTAAAAACTTCACCACTTAGGATTCAGCTCCACATTCTCACCGCCAAGATGATAACATCCCGCGGAATTGTTATTCCACGACACACATGACCATCCTCATCATTGGTCATACACACCAAATCATCGTAAATTCACCTTAGGCTCTCAGAGCCGACATGCACCTTCACTTGAGATGTTGTACACGCGACACCATCGTACCTTCATACCACAATTACAAATAACAGACTTAATCGTTCGCAAAGCGAACTTCACCAAAGTCCTACATACGCCTCTAAGCATAGGCATATGCCACTCCACTTAATCAGTCGTACTTCTCGGTCGAGATCACCCGCCCTTCCACGCAACGAACCTTTATCAGCAATTACTCACTCTCATGGAGAAGAGTGACCAATTCCGATACCATAATTGCATCCACCACAATATCAACACTTCATCATACCCTTCGGACTAACCGACCATTAAGTCCATCACCGGCTCACCAGTCATCATTACCCGTCTATCACTTAAGAGCAACATGATTTGCTCACCCGTCACTTCATAAGAAGTATTCATCACAATGCTCTTAAACTTCGACTTTCGCAACCGTCGAGTTACTATCTGAAATGTCCCGTTCTTATTGATTAAAAACGTTCCACATTAATTGATTTCGTTGCGAGGTTTTGACCTCTATATGAGAAGTTTTTCAAAGACTGCATTCATTTTAAAACAAACCATAACCTTTATTTCATCAATAAAGGTTTAAAAAGCTTTACGTAGATTATCAAATAATGATAATCTAAAATATCCTGTTTACACACGACCATTACATAATGGTTTACAATACAAATATGTTACAACAAAATAAGTTTCTTGAATGCAGTTTTTACACAATATCATACAAGCATGGACTCCAAATCTCGTCCTTATTTAAGTATGCGACAGCGGAATCTCTTAATAATCACCTGAGAATAAACATGCTTAAAACGTCAACAAAAATGTTGGTGAGTTATAGGTTTAACCTATATATATCAAATCATAATAATAGACCACAAGACTTCATATTTCAATACACATCCCATACATAGAGATAAAAATCATTCATATGGTGAACACCCGGTAACCGACATTAACAAGATGCATATATAAGAATATCCCCATCATTCCGGGACACCCTTCGGATATGATATAAATTTCGAAGTACTAAAGCATCCGGTACTTTGGATGGGGTTTGTTAGGCCCAATAGATCTATCTTTAGGATTCGCGTCAATTAGGGTGTCTGTTCCCTAATTCTTAGATTACCAGACTTAATAAAAAGGGGCATATTTGATTTCGATAATTCAACCATAGAATGTAGTTTCATGTACTTGTGTCTATTTTTTAAATCATTTATAAAACCTGCATGTATTCTCATCCCAAAAATATTAGATTTTAAAAGTGGGACTATAACTCACTTTCACGGATTTTTACTTCGTCGGGAAGTAAGACTTGGCTACTGGTTGATTCACGAACCTATAACAATATATACATATATATCAAAGTATGTTCAAAATATATTTACAACACTTTTAGTATATTTTGATGTTTTAAGTTTATTAAGTCAGCTGTCCTCGTTAGTAACCTACAACTAGTTGTCCACAGTTAGATGTACAGAAATAAATCGATAAATATTATCTTGAATCAATCCACGACCCAGTGTATACGTATCTCAGTATTGATCACAACTTAAACTATATATATTTTGGAATCAACCTCAACCCTGTATAGCTAACTCCAACATTCACATATAGAGTGTCTATGGTTGTTCCGAAATATATATAGATGTGTCGACATGATAGGTCGAAACATTGTATACGTGTCTATGGTATCTCAAGATTACATAATATACAATACAAGTTGATTAAGTTATGGTTGGAATAGATTTGTTACCAATTTTCACGTAGCTAAAATGAGAAAAATTATCCAATCTTGTTTTACCCATAACTTCTTCATTTTAAATCCGTTTTGAGTGAATCAAATTGCTATGGTTTCATATTGAACTCTATTTTATGAATCTAAACAGAAAAAGTATAGGTTTATAGTCAGAAAAATAAGTTACAAGTCGTTTTTGTAAAGGTAGTCATTTCAGTCGAAAGAACGACGTCTAGATGACCATTTTAGGAAACATACTTCCACTTTGAGTTTAACCATAATTTTTGGATATAGTTTCATGTTCATAATAAAAATCATTTTCTCAAAATAACAACTTTTAAATCAAAGTTTATCATAGTTTTTAATTAACTAACCCAAAACAGCCCGCGGTGTTACTACGACGGCGTAAATCCGGTTTTACGGTGTTTTTCGTGTTTCCAGGTTTTAAATCATTAAGTTAGCATATCATATAGATATAGAACATGTGTTTAGTTGATTTTAAAAGTCAATTTAGAAGGATTAACTTTTGTTTGCGAACAAGTTTAGAATTAACTAAACTATGTTCTAGTGATTACAAGTTTAAACCTTTGAATAAGATAGCTTTATATGTATGAATTGAATGATGTAATGAAGAATTGAATGATGTTATGAACATCATTACTACCTTAAGTTCCTTGGATAAACCTACTGGAAAAGAGAAAAATGGATTTAGCTTCAACGGATCCTTGGATGGCTCGAAGTTCTTGAAGCAGAATCATGACACGAAAACAAGTTCAAGTAAGATCATCACTTGAAATAAGATTGTTATAGTTATAGAAATTGAACCAAAGTTTGAATATGATTATTACCTTGTATTAGAATGATAACCTACTGTAAGAAATAAAGATTTCTTGAGGTTAGATGATCACCTTACAAGATTGGAAGTGAGCTAGCAAACTTGAAAGTATTCTTGATTTTATGTAACTAGAACTTGTAGAATATATGAAGAACACTTAGAACTTGAAGATAGAACTTGAGAGAGATCAATTAGATGAAGAAAATTGAAGAATGAAAGTATTTGTAGGTGTTTTTGGTCGTTGGTGTATGGATTAGATATAAAGGATATGTAATTTTGTTTTCATGTAAATAAGTCATGAATGATTACTCATATTTTTGTAATTTTATGAGATATTTCATGCTATTTGCCAAATGATGGTTCCCACATGTGTTAGGTGACTCACATGGTCTTCTAAGAGCTGATCATTGGAGTGTATATACGAATAGTACATACATCTAAAAACTGTGTATTGTACGAGTACGAATACGAGTGCATACGAGTAGAATTGTTGATGAAACTGAATGAGGATGTAATTGTAAGCATTTTTGTTAAGTAGAAGTATTTTGATAAGTGTATTGAAGTCTTTCAAAAGTGTATAAATACATATTAAAACACTACATGTATATACATTTTAACTGAGTCGTTAAGTCATCGTTAGTCTTTACATGTAAGTGTTGTTTTGAAACCTTTAGGTTAACGATCTTGTTAAATGTTGTTAACCCAATGTTTATAATATCAAATGAGATTTTAAATTATTATATTATCATGATATTATCATGTATGAATATCTCTTAATATGAAATATATATACATTAAATGTCTTTACAACGATAATCGTTACATATATGTCTCGTTTAAAAATCATTAAGTTAGTAGTCTTGTTTTTACATATGTAGTTCATTGTTAATATACTTAATGATATGTTTACTTATCATAGTATCATGTTAACTATATATATATCCATATATATGTCATCATATAGTTTTTACAAGTTTTAACGTTCGTGAATCACCGGTCAACTTGGGTGGTCAATTGTCTATATGAAACATATTTCAATTAATCAAGTCTTAACAAGTTTGATTGCTTAACATGTTGGAAACATTTAATCATGTAAATATCAATCTCAATTAATATATATAAACATGGAAAAGTTTGGGTCACTACAGTACCTAC
Organism: Rutidosis leptorrhynchoides; assembly: GCF_046630445.1. Classification (NCBI taxonomy): domain Eukaryota; kingdom Viridiplantae; phylum Streptophyta; class Magnoliopsida; order Asterales; family Asteraceae; genus Rutidosis; species Rutidosis leptorrhynchoides. The sequence goes on from NC_092336.1 coordinate 219,483,636, forward strand.
CCGTTAAATAAATTTCGTCCCGAAATTTTAAGCTGTTGAAGGTGTTGACGAATCTTCTGGAAATAGATGCGGGTATTTCTTCTTCATCTGATCTTCACGCTCCCAGGTGAACTCGAGTCCTCTACGAGCATTCCATCGAACCTTAACAATTGGTATATTGTTTTGCTTAAGTCTTTTAACCTCACGATCCATTATTTCGACGGGTTCTTCGATGAATTGAAGTTTTTCGTTGATTTGGATTTCATCTAACGGAATAGTGAGATCTTATTTAACAAAACACTTCTTCAAATTCGAGACGTGGAAAGTGTTATGTACAGCCGCGAGTTGTTGAGGTAACTCAAGTCGGTAAGCTACTGGTCCGACACGATCAATAATCTTGAATGGTCCAATATACCTTGGATTTAATTTCCCTCGTTTACCAAATCGAACAACACCTTTTCAAGGTGCAACTTTAAGCATGACCATCTCTCCAATTTCAAATTCTATATCTTTTCTTTTAATGTCATCGTAGTTCTTTTGTCAACTTTGGGCGGTTTTCAACCGTTGTTGAATTTGGATGATCTTCTCGGTAGTTTCTTGTATAATCTCCGGACCCGTAATCTGTCTATCCCCCACTTCACTCCAATAAATCGGTGACCTGCACTTTCTACCATAAAGTTCTTCAAACGACGCCATCTCAATGCTTGAATGGTAGCTGTTGTTGTAGGAAAATTCTGCTAACGGTAGATGTCGATCCCAACTGTTTTCGAAATCAATAACACATGCTCGTAGCATGTCTTCAAGCGTTTGTATCGTCCTTTTGCTCTGCCCATCAGTTTGTGGATGATAGGCAGTACTCATGTCTAGACGAGTTCCTAATGCTTGCTGTAATGTCTGCCAGAATCTTGAAATAAATCTGCCATCCCTATCAGAGATAATAGAGATTGGTATTCCATGTCTGGAGACGACTTCCTTCAAATACAGTCGTGCTAACTTCTCCATCTTGTCATCTTCTCTTATTGGCAGGAAGTGTGCTGATTTGGTGAGACGATCAACTATTACCCAAATAGTATCAAAACCACTTACAGTCCTTGGCAATTTAGTGATGAAATCCATGGTAATGTTTTCCCATTTCCATTCCGGGATTTCGGGTTGTTGAAGTAGACCTGATGGTTTCTGATGCTCGGCTTTGACCTTAGAACACGTCAAACATTCTCCTACGTATTTAGCAACATCGGCTTTCATACCCGGCCACCAAAAATGTTTCTTGAGATCCTTGTACATCTTCCCCGTTCCAGGATGTATTGAGTATCTGGTTTTATGAGCTTCTCTAAGTACCATTTCTCTCATATTACCAAATTTTGGTACCCAAATCCTTTCATCCCTATACCGGGTACCGTCTTCCCGAATATTAAGATGCTTCTCCGATCCTTTGGGTATTTCATCCTTTAAATTCCCCTCTTTTAAAACTCCTTGTTGCGCCTCCTTTATTTGAGTAGTAAGGTTATTATGAATCATTATATTCATAGATTTTACTCGAATGGGTTCTCTGTCCTTCCTGCTCAAGGTATCGGCTACCACATTTGCCTTCCCCAGGTGGTAACGAATCTCAAAGTTGTAATCATTCAATAATTCAATCCACCTACGCTGCCTCATATTCAGTTGTTTCTGATTAAATATGTGTTGAAGACTTTTGTGGTCGGTATATATAATACTTTTGACCCCATATAAGTAGTGCCTCCAAGTCTTTAATGCAAAAACAACCGCGCCTAATTCCAAATCATGCGTCGTATAATTTTGTTCGTGAATCTTCAATTGTCTAAACGCATAAGCAATCACCTTCGTTCGTTGCATTAATACACAACCGAGACCTTGCTTTGATGCATCACAATAAATCACAAAATCATCATTCCCTTCAGGCAATGACAATATAGGTGCCGTAGTTAGGTTTTTCTTCAATAACTGAAACGCTTTCTCTTGTTCATCATTCCATTCAAATTTCTTCCCTTTATGCGTTAATGCAGTCAAGGGTTTTGCTATTCTGGAAAAGTCTTGGATGAACCTTCTGTAGTAACCAGCTAGTCCTAAAAACTGGCGTATGTGTTTCGGAGTTTTTGGGGTTTCTCACTTTTCAACAGTTTCTATCTTTGCCGGATCCACCTTAATACCTTCTTTGTTCACTATGTGACCGAGGAATTGAACTTCTTCCAACCAAAATGCACACTTTGAAAACTTAGCGTACAATTCTTCCTTCCTCAATACTTCTAACACCTTTCTCAAATGTTCACCGTGTTCTTGGTCATTCTTTGAGTAAATAAGTATGTCATCAATGAAAACAATGACAAACTTGTCAAGGTATGGTCCACACACTCGGTTCATAAGGTCCATGAACACAGCTGGTGCATTAGTTAAACCAAACAGCATGACCATAAACTCTTAATGACCGTAACGTGTTCTGAAAGCAGTCTTTGGAATATCATCTTCTTTCACCCGCATTTGATGATACCCGGAACGTAAGTCAATCTTTGAATAAACAGACGAGCCTTGTAGTTGATCAAATAAGTCGTCGATTCTCGGTAGTGGGTAGCGGTTCTTGATGGTAAGTTTGTTCAACTCTCGGTAGTCGATACACAACCTGAATGTACCATCTTTCTTCTTGACAAACAAAACAGGAGCTCCCCACGGTGATGTGCTTGGTCAAATGAAACCACGCTCTAAAAGTTCTTGTAATTGGCTTTGCAGTTCTTTCATCTCGCTGGGTGCCAGTCTGTAAGGAGCACGAGCTATTGGTGCAGCTCCTGGTACAAGATCTATTTGAAATTCAACTGATCGATGTGGGGGTAATCCCGGTAATTCTTTCGAAAATACATCGGAAAATTCTTTTGCAATGGGAACATCATTGATGCTCTTTTTTTCAGTTTGTACTTTCTCGACGTGTGCTAGAACAGCATAGCAACCTTTTCTAATTAGTTTTTGTGCCTTCAAATTACTAATAATATGTAGCTTCGTGTTGCCCTTTTATCCGTACACCATTAAGGGTTTTCCTTTTTCTCGTATAATGCGAATTGCATTTTTGTAACAAACGATCTCTGCTTTCACTTCTTTCAACCAGTCCATACCGATTATCACATCAAAACTCCCTAACTCTACAGGTATCAAATCAATCTTAAATGTTTCGCTAACCAGTTTAATTTCTCAATTCCGACATATATTATCTGCTGAAATTAATTTACCATTTGCTAATTCGAGTAAAAATTTACTATCCAAAGGCGTCAATAGACAACTTAATTTAGCACAAAAATCTCTACTCATATAGCTTCTATCCGCACCCGAATCAAATAAAACGTAAGCAGATTTATTGTCAATAAGAAACGTACCCGTAACAAGCTCTGGGTCTTCCTGTGCCTCTGCCGCATTAATATTGAAAACTCTTCCGCGGCCTTGTCCATTCGTGTTCTCTTGGTTCGGGCAATTTCTAATAATGTGGCCCGGTTTTCCACATTTATAACAAACTACATTGGCATAACTTGCTCCGACACTACTTGCTCCGACACTACTTGCTCCGCCATTACTCGTTCTGACACCATTTATTCCTTTCGTTCTATTAACCCCTGGTCCGTAGACCTCACACTTCGCCGCGCTATGACCATTTCTTTTACACTTGTTGCAAAATTTGGTGCAGAACCCCGAGTGATACTTTTCACACCTTTGGCATAGCTGCTTCTGATTGTTGTTGTTGTTGCGGTTATTATTGTTGTTGGGATGATTGTTGTAGTTGCTGTTGTTGTTGTTGTTGTTGTTGTTGTTGTTGGGCCGTTTGTTGTAGTTGCGATTGATGTTGCGATTGTTGGGATAATTGTTGCGATTATTGTTGTAATTGCTGTTGTTGTTGTATTGGTGATTCTTATCACCGTTTTCCTCCCACTTTCTTTTGACTTGCTTCACATTGGCCTCTTCAGCAGTCTGTTCTTTAATTCTTTATTCAATCTGGTTCACTAGTTTGTGAGCCATTCTACATGCCTGTTGTATGGAGGCGGGCTCGTGTGAACTTATATCTTCTTGGATTCTTTCCGGTAATCCTTTCACAAACGCGTCGATCTTCTCTTCCTCATCTTCGAATGCTCCCGGACACAATAGGCACAATTCTGTGAATCGTCTTTCGTACGTGGTAATATCAAATCCTTGGGTTCGTAACCCTCTAAGTTCTATCTTGAGCTTATTGACCTCGGTTCTGGGACGGTACTTCTCGTTCATCAAGTGCTTGAATGCTGACCACGGTAGTGCGTACGCATCGTCTTGTCCCACTTGCTCTAGATAGGTATTCCACCATGTTAACGTAGAACCTGTGAAGGTATGCGTAGCATACTTCACTTTGTCCTCTTCAGTACACTTACTTATGGCAAACACCGATTCGACCTTCTCGGTCCACCTTTTCAATCCGATCGGTCCTTCGGTTCCATCAAATTCCAAAGGTTTGCAGGCAGTGAATTCTTTGTAGGTGCATCCTACACGATTTCCTGTACTGCTAGATCTAAGGTTATTGTTGGTATGTAGCGCAGCCTGTACTGCGGCTATGTTTGAAGCTAGAAAAGTACAGAATTCCTCTTCATTCATATTCACGGTGTGTCGAGTAGTCGGTGCCATTTCCTTCAAAATAGTCAAATGGAACAAGTTAATCATACAGAATATTAAGAGTAGTTAATAGTATTTCGTAGCATAATATGAACTCATTTATAAAAGTTTTTTCTTCATATAAGCGTTTTATAAGTTTAAATTCGGGTAGTACCTACCCGTTAAGTTCATACTTAGTAGCTATTATACAATTCAACTACTACAATTCTATATGAAAAACTGATTATAATAATATTTCGCGTTCAAACTTTTACACAATATTTTACAAACTTACAATACCGCTTATTTTACATATAGCATGAAATATAGCACACAATAAATTTGATACAATATGGTTGTGAAGATAATTCTAGCTAGTACACAAGTCGTTCAGCAAAGGCAATAAAGACACGTAATTCATACGTCCAGAAACAAGTCATGCATTCTGGTTTTACTAGGATTACTTCCCATCCTTGGTCTTGTGGAACATAACCGTTATGGCCGTTGATAAGACAGCGTGTTGTAACGTCGTCAAAGGGACGAGGGTTACGTAATGTCCAACAGTCCCTTAACAATCTAAAAACCTCATTTCTTACCCCAATTACCGACTCCGTCACTTGTGGGAACGTTTTGTTTAATAGTTGTAGCCCGATGTTCTTGTTCTCACTTTGGTGAGAATCGAACATTACTAATCCGTAAGCATAACATGCTTCTTTATGTTGCATGTTAGCCGCTTTTTCTAAATCACGAAGTCCAATATTAGGATATATTGAGTCAAAATAATTTCTTAACCCATTGCGTAAAATAGCATTTGGGTTCCCCGCAATATATGTGTCAAAGTAAACACATCGTAACTTATGGATTTCCCAATGTGATATCCCCCATCTTTCGAACGAAAGCCTTTTATAAACCAAGGCATTCTTGGAACGTTCTTCGAATGTCTTACAAACTGATCTCGCCTTAAATAGTTGTGCCGAAGAATTTTGACCAACTCTAGACAAGATTTCATCAATCATGTCTCCGGGTAGGTCTCTTAAAATATTGGGTTGTCTATCCATTTTGTGTTTTTATACTGTAAAATAGACAAGAGTTAGATTCATAAAAAAAAATACTTATTAATACAAGCAATTTTTACATATATCATAAAGCATAAGCACACTATATTACATATATTACACCACACGAATACAACTATCTTATTCCGACTCGCTTGTTTCTTCTTCTTCGGTTTTGGTTAGTTTTGCCAAGTTTCTAGAGATATATGATGTTCCCCTAATACGAGCCGTCGTTTTCCACATTGGTTTAGAAAAATCTGGTGGTTTAGAGGTTCCCGGGTCATTGTTACAACTTAAGGACTTCGGGGGTTGACGATACATATAAAGTTCATCGGGGTTGAAATTATATTTCTCTATTTTTATGCCCTTTCCCTAATTATTTTCTTTTGCCTTTTTAAATTCAGTTGGGGTAATTTCTATAACATCATCGGAATTCTCGTCGGAATCCGATTCATCGGAGAATTGGTAATCCTCCCAATATTTTGCTTCCTTGGCGGAAACACCATTGACCATAATTAACCTTGGTCAGTTGGTTGAGGATTTTCTTTTACTTAACCGTTTTATTATTTCCCCTACTGGTTCTATTTCTTCATCCGGTTCCGATTCTTCTTCCGGTTCCGATTCTTCTTCCGGTTCCGACGCTTCTTCCGGTTCCTCTTCGGGAACTTGTGAATCAGTCCACGAATCATTCCAATTTACATTTGACTCTTCATTATTATTAGGTGAGTCAATGGGACTTGTTCTAGAGGTAGACATCTATCACATAATATCAAACGCGTTAAGAGATTAATATATCACATAATATTCACATGTTAAAATATATAGTTTCCAACAAAATTTGTTAAGCAATCATTTTTCAAGTAAACACGGTCGAAGTCCAGACTCACTAATGCATCCTAACAAACTCGATAAGACACACTAATGCAAAATTCTGGTTCTCTAAGACCAACGCTCGGATACCAACTGAAATGTCCCGTTCTTATTGATTAAAAACGTTCCACATTAATTGATTTCGTTGCGAGGTTTTGACCTCTATATGAGACGTTTTTCAAAGACTGCATTCATTTTAAAACAAACCATAACCTTTATTTCATCAATAAAGGTTTAAAAAGCTTTACGTAGATTATCAAATAATGATAATCTAAAATATCCTGTTTACACACGACCATTACATAATGGTTTACAATACAAATATGTTACAACAAAATAAGTTTCTTGAATGCAGTTTTTACACAATATCATACAAGCATGGACTCCAAATCTCGTCCTTATTTAAGTATGCGATAGCGGAAGCTCTTAATAATCACCTGAGAATAAACATGCTTAAAACGTCAACAAAAATGTTGGTGAGTTATAGGTTTAACCTATATATATCAAATCATAATAATAGACCACAAGATTTCATATTTCAATACACATCCCATACATAGAGATAAAAATCATTCATATGGTGAACACCTGGTAACCGACATTAACAAGATGCATATATAAGAATATCCCCATCATTCCGGGACACCCTTCGGATATGATATAAATTTCGAAGTACTAAAGCATCCGGTTCTTTGGATGGGGTTTGTTAGGCCCAATAGATCTATCTTTAGGATTCGCGTCAATTAGGGTGTCTGTTCCCTAATTCATAGATTACCAGACTTAATAAAAAGGGGCATATTCGATTTCGATAATTCAACCATAGAATGTAGTTTCACGTACTTGTGTCTATTTTGTAAATCATTTATAAAACCTGCATGTATTCTCATCCCAAAAATATTAGATTTTAAAAGTGGGACTATAACTCACTTTCACAGATTTTTACTTCGTCGGGAAGTAAGACTTGGCCACTGGTTGATTCACGAACCTATAACAATATATACATATATATCAAAGTATGTTCAAAATATATTTACAACACTTTTAATATATTTTGATGTTTTAAGTTTATTAAGTCAGCTGTCCTCGTTAGTAACCTACAACTAGTTGTCCACAGTTAGATGTACAGAAATAAATCGATAAATATTATCTTGAATCAATCCACGACCCAGTGTATACGTATCTCAGTATTGATCACAACTCAAACTATATATATTTTGGAATCAACCTCAACCCTGTATAGCTAACTCCAACATTCACATATAGAGTGTCTATGGTTGTTCCGAAATATATATAGATGTGTCGACATGATAGGTCGAAACATTGTATACGTGTCTATGGTATCTCAAGATTACATAATATACAATACAAGTTGATTAAGTTATGGTTGGAATAGATTTGTTACCAAATTTCACGTAGCTAAAATGAGAAAAATTATCCAATCTTGTTTTACCCATAACTTCTTCATTTTAAATCCGTTTTGAGTGAATCAAATTGCTATGGTTTCATATTGAACTCTATTTTATGAATCTAAACAGAAAAAGTATAGGTTTATAGTCGGAAAAATAAGTTACAAGTCATTTTTGTAAAGGTAGTCATTTCAGTCGAAAGAACGACGTCTAGATGACCATTTTAGGAAACATACTTCCACTTTGAGTTTAACCATAATTTTTGGATATAGTTTCATGTTCATAATAAAAATCATTTTTTCAGAATAACAACTTTTAAATCAAAGTTTATCATAGTTTTTAATTAACTAACCCAAAACAGCCCGCGGTGTTACTACGACGACGTAAATCCGGTTTTACGGTGTTTTTCGTGTTTCCAGGTTTTAAATCATTAAGTTAGCATATCATATAGATATAGAACATGTGTTTAGTTGATTTTAAAAGTCAAGTTAGAAGGATTAACTTTTGTTTGCGAACAAGTTTAGAATTAACTAAACTATGTTCTAGTGATTACAAGTTTAAACCTTTAAATAAGATAGCTTTATATGTATGAATTGAATGATGTTGTGAAGAATTGAATGATGTTATGAACATCATTACTACCTTAAGTTCCTTGGATAAACCTACTGGAAAAGATAAAAATGGATTTAGCTTCAACAGATCCTTGGATGGCTCGAAGTTCTTGAAGCAGAATCATGACACGAAAACAAGTTCAAGTAAGATCATCACTTGAAATAAGATTATTATAGTTATAGAAATTGAACCAAAGTTTGAATATGATTATTACCTTGTATTAGAATGATAACCTACTGTAAGAAACAAAGATTTCTTGAGGTTGGATGATCACCTTACAAGATTGGAAGTGAGCTAGCAAACTTGAAAGTATTCTTGATTTTATGTAACTAGAACTTGTAGAATATATGAAGAACACTTAGAACTTGAAGATAGAACTTGAGAGAGATCAATTAGATGAATAAAATTGAAGAATGAAAGTATTTGTAGGTGTTTTTGGTCGTTGGTGTATGGATTAGATATAAAGGATATGTAATTTTATTTTCATGTAAATAAGTCATGAATGATTACTCATATTTTTGTAATTTTATGAGATATTTAATGCTAGTTGCCAAATGATGGTTCCCACATGTGTTAGGTGACTCACATGGGCTGCTAAGAGCTGATCATTGGAGTGTATATACCAATAGTACATACATCTAAAAGCTGTGTATTGTACGAGTACGAATACGGGTGTATACGAGTAGAATTGTTGATGAAACTGAACAAGGATGTAATTGTAAGCATTTTTGTTAAGTAGAAGTATTTTGATAAGTGTATTGAAGTCTTTCAAAAGTGTATAAATACATATTAAAACACTACATGTATATACATTTTAACTGAGTCGTTAAGCAATCGTTAGTCGTTACATGTAAGTGTTGTTTTGAAACCTTTAGGTTAACGATCTTGTTAAATGTTGTTAACCCAATGTTTATAATATCAAATGAGATTTTAAATTATTATATTATCATGATATTATCATGTATGAATATCTCTTAATATGATATATATATACATTAAATGTCTTTACAACGATAATCGTTACATATATGTCTCGTTTAAAAATCATTAAGTTAGTAGTCTTGTTTTTACATATGTAGTTCATTATTAATATACTTAATGATATGTTTACTTATCATAGTATCATGTTAACTATATATATATATCCATATATATGTCATCATATAGTTTTTACAAGTTTTAACGTTCGTGAATCACCGGTCAACTTGGGTGGTCAATTGTCTATATGAAACATATTTCAATTAATCAAGTCTTAACAAGTTTGATTGCTTAACATGTTGGAAACATTTAATCATGTAAATACCAATCTCAATTAATATATATAAATATGGAAAAGTTTGGGTCACTTCACTATCACCCGCCGATCACTATTATAATCTCCGATGCTTCCAAGGGTATCTCACGGGCACCCTAAGCACAAAGTGATTACACCACTACTGGAGTTGAACATTACGCTAGCAGGTATAAAAAGGCACCTGACGCAGTGTCATGCAGACTCCCACCACAATCAATCGAATTTTAGAAAATCGATCTTTAGGTTCCATACACCCGATGTCACCCATCTCTCTATAATAATGACCGGAAGTCATACCTACCTGATAACCTTACAGTTTATTGTCTTAACGAAAGTTCCAAGCGATCGCACGCTACCCGCAATTTCCACAAGGCCAAACGATATGGCCTCACGAAACCTTTCATCTATCACTAAAGAGATGCTTGGAAACGCCAAGTCTTACACTCTTTCGCACAATGACACAACCACAACAACAGGGGTATTCCATTAGAAATGGCACCCTATAGTCCACAACATGCTAACACACTAACGCAATCATCGTCATACGGGTCCTACTCCCATGAGTTTAATGACCCAAAGATTCCTCAGTTTGCCAATTCCAAGGCGACTCACAACTAGAATCCTTACACGATCCTCTAACCACACACTCTACTGAGTGTAACCCAATTCTACAATCATTAGACTTGCTACGCCCCATTACGGGATTCAAGTCCTTGTTGCACACACATACACACTAATCGGTTATCCTAGTTATGATGGGTAACTACAACCAATGACAATCTCAAAAATGCACCCACCACGTAGGGTGACTAACTACGCGATATTATTTGAATTAATATATGAATTTATTTTTGAAAATAAATATGTAAAATAATATGCGATATAATGAAAATTATTATTATAAATTTAAATATGTATATAAATACTACTTATAAATATATAAAATTATATTAAATGTATTTGTTAAAAATATATAATATATTTATTTTAGTAGTTAAACTTGCTATTCAAAACTGTTTGCATAAAGAAAGAGAATATATTAAAAATAATTGATTTCGAGCTTAATTGGTAAACGTCGGTAACACTCGATTGATGTTTTGTTAGTTTTAATATAAATATTGTACATGTTCATGAAGGATTGAAATAAAAGTTGGACTGTAAATTGATTACGAAGATTGTAGATTTGTCAAAAATATTTTTATCTTTTTAGTTTAAATTTTAGTACTCCGTACATATAAATTGGAACAGAAAATAAATAATTATCGAACCTTTTTAATCAGGTTTCAAACAGTTAATAAGTGAAATAATTAATTATATTTAATCTAAAAGTTTGGAATTTTTAGGAACACTTTTATACGTTAGATGTTTAGCAATGGACACGATATAGCACTCCGCAAATTGAAAATATCTAAGTGTCGGTAGAAGATGCCAAATTCATTGGCTGCTTTACTGTTTTTAAAAGTTTCATTCATTCATCTACATGTTTCTTAATTCTTTTATTTGATAATATGTGTATTATTATAATATTACTTTATGTTATTATTATATATAATATACATGTATATATGGCTATATATATGTTTATATGCTTGATCAACCGAACTCACCATCCTAACCTCTTTCTCTCCATCACCACGTCAAACACAATAACCGGCTACTCAATCACCACCGGCCAAACCCGACAATCGCCACCACCATGATCCACCTACTTGATTTTTTTCCGTTTAAAACAACCATCTCACAACCCACATGTTCTTCTTCCTTGTACAAATGAGAACCCATCATCATGCTGCCCGCTTATTTGTTTCTGGTTTGTAACCACCACCCATCTCAGCCGTCAACCCACCACCATCTTGGTTCGTCACAACCATCAATCATCATATATATATATGCTGCTGCTATTCTCTTCTTTTCTGTTGTCATTCAATCAAAAAACAGCCACCACCACCGTGAATCACTGTTACTGCTGCTGTATTTTACCGTTTAAATCAGTCCAAGGAAACCACCTGTTGCTGCTACGATCGTTCATGCTTTTGCAGCCATGAAACCGCCACCCAACATCACCGATTACGCTGCTGCAGTAAATTTTCTGTTGCTGTTACAATGAAGGACGATGATAGTAATGTACGTTTATGATGTTGGAGATGATTTAATTGTGATGACCCGGGAATTTCCGACCAAATTTAAACTTAATCTTGATAAGGTTTCGACACGATAAGCAAAGTCTGTAATATTGAGTCTTGAAAACTTTGGAACAGTTTACATGAATTCATTTGACCTTCGACTGCTCTCGATGATTCACGAACAATTAATTGTAAATAGATATGTGTGTATGTATATATAAATAATAACTCGAAATATAATTTGAGGTATTATATGTTGTTGTTATTAAAAATTAATAAAATAAAGATATGATATTATAATAATTATTATTTAAAATATATCTCTATATATAAATAAAGTATATTAAATAAATATTAAATGCTTGTAATACTCGTTTGAGTTTCCGATTGATATTAAACAAGTTAAATTTAAACTTATGTAATTTTAAAATAAAAAGTGATCCGAAATGTGTTATATAAGTTATAGGCTTATTAAAAGTATATTTAGGATCTAGTTATTTAATTTTAATACTTTTTATATTTCACCCATAAATGAGAGGGACAGTTGATGTCATTTTTATTTAATAATTTAATGATTGAATTTTATACCAAAATGACTGAAATAAATAAAGACGTTTAATTTAAAAATATGGGATTTTTCAGAGTACTTTTATCCGCCACTGAATAACAACGGATCACGAATTAATACCCGTTGAAAGTGTCGGCAGACAAACAGTTAAACATCTCGTGTTTTAAATTATTAGAGTAAATTACTATTTGTTACTGTTTACTTTATGACCTCAATTCATAATCTGCATTAGGTGTATACATATATAATATATACAAAACATTACATATATATATGCATTGAACTTGATCAACCCACGAAGGCAATAAACTTTTTCTATTTCTTATTCAACTATCACCTTTGCCTCTCCTCTCAAACCTCTTAACACTAGATCAAAACAACCACCACAATTATCAATGGTTATATTTTTAATTCGTTGTTAACTCCGAACCGAAACCCAATAAGATTTCACTTACTCGTTACATTAATATTAGTGTTATTGTTAGTTAAAAACCACCACCGGTTATCATATATCACCACCAACTTCAACCTTCGAAAACCACCATAACTCGTAACCGTCAATCATCACCTCTCCACCATCAACAATCATGAACCACCATGCTTCACTTTTTGTTTTCTTCTTCATCATGTACAACCACCACGGTCACCCTTGAAAAGACCACCGCCAACACCCATTTAATCACCACATTTAACCTATCGATTACTACTTCTTGTTTTCATCATATTCGATCAAGAACTAAGAACCCATTTGTATAGTTATTGTTCAACAAACCCACATCCACTAAACCGTCACCTTATTACTCCCTCTAACTTTTTCTTCTGTTCGATTATTGATCATCAAGATTCAAAACATTAATTATTCGAGTTTGTACTTATTGTTACTGCTACGTGCATTTTTCTATTTTTCTTAAGAAGATCATCACAGCCCATCTCCATGTTGCTTACTTCTGTGTAACAGCCCCCATGAAACCACCCAACAGTACCCTTATTTTGTTACAATTCATTGTCGCTGTGTTACTTAAACAAACCCAATGAACCTGCTATTCTTTGTGGCTACCACTACTATTTCCATTTTCTATCGAGTAAACCGAGACCCAAGCACCATTGGGTGCTACTATTTTATGCTACTAATACTATGTTCCCTGATTTTCTTGCTGTGAACGAATCAACGACTGCTACAGATGCTGCAACGAATACTTATGTTTCTGTAGCAAACCGTCACATTCAAACTCATTAAACCACCATTCAAACCCACAAAAACTGCTTCGTTCTTGTTCCTGTTTCCTTATAACGATGATGTTGATGACAATCGGAGAAGACGATAAACAGTAATTTGATAGCTGATTACTTGTTTTCTGTTTTTGCTTCTATTTCTGTGTTGCATTGAAGATGATGTTCATGTGATGATAACGATGATGGAGATAAATACTAGAAAAGATGAAACGATATATTATTTATATTGATAAGATGAGATGAGCTGTAAAGATAAACTTTGTCAAATATATATATATATATATATATATATATATATATATATATATATATATATATATATATATATATATATATATATATATATATATATATATATTTTAAAAATAAAATAAAATAAGTTGCATAGCTGTACGCCTGTACCACTAACAGATACATTCATCCATCTAATTCTATAACTGGGCCGTAATATTGGGCTGGAATCTTTTTGGTGTTAGGCCGAGAGTTTCTAATTGTTGTTTGGGCAAAGATGATCACATATCATGATTGGGCCGAGAAGAGTTATAGAAATGGGTTATATAATATGATCCTGTTAGTTAAGTCAGAAAAACGAAAAAGAAGTTCAATGGTTAGGGTGTTGTGTTCTGAACGAGAGGTCATGGGTTCGAGCCCGGTCTCGTGCAAATATTTTTACAGAAGCTTTGGAAGGGTATAATCCTTTTATATTTTTTTTATTATTATTATTATCATTTCTATTATTATTATGATTACTATTGTTATATTACAATTATTGTTAGTAATTGTTATTATTACAAGTATTATTATTATTATTATTATTATTATTATTATTATTATTATTATTATTATTATTATTATTATTATTATTTTAAGTATTAAGTATTATTATTTTTATTAGTATCATTAACACATTATCATTAATAATATTATTATCATTATTATAATTATTAACATTATTATTATTATTATTATTATTATTATTATTATTATTATTATTACAAACATAAAGAATATAGATACAAATAATATCATGAAGATGATTAAGTTACAATGAATTATTATTATTATCATTATTTTAGTATTATTATAATTTTAACAAACAAATGATATTTATATATAAAAAAATATATTATTACATGTATCATAACTATATTAATATTATATATTGTTTTTAAATGAAATGTTATTATTATAAAATATTAATTAAATCAAATATGATGGCTAAACATATTTTAATATAATCATATATATAAATATTAATTATTTAATCTAAAGAATATAAAATAGTTATAACTAATTTATTTATTAATATCACATACAAATTATTAAGTATATTAATATTAATATATATACTTGCTTAATTGTTATTATAGGTTTTAATATATACACAAATGATATAGGTTTGTGAATCCGAGGCCAACCCTACACTTGTTAAATGTCGTCATATGTATTTTTACTACAAAATACATTATGGTGAGTTCATTTGATTCCCTTTTACTCTTTATATTTTTGGGACTGAGAATACATGCGTTGTTTTTACAACTGCTTTATAAAATGCTTTTGAAATATATTTTGAACTGCGAATACATGAAATGCTTTTATAAATGTTTGACGAGATAGACACAAACAAAACATTCCTAGAATGAATTATTATGCAGACAGAAGTTCTGCGGATTATTGTTGAATTATGTGGACATGATAATTGCCACCATTGAATTATGTGGACATGATAATTGCCACCGTTGAATTATGTGGACATGATAATTGCCACCGTTGAATTTTGAGGACATGATAATTGCCACCATTGAATTATGTGGACATGATAATTGCCACAAGTTGATGTGAATGTTATATATCGAGAGAATGATTTTTATACACAGGTTATGTGTATTAGTTTTTGTGCACGAGATATGTGTACGGTTACTAAGATTTATGAAAGATGATTTCGTACACGAGAAAGGTGTACTGTATTTAAAAGATATCGCATGTACTGTATTTGTACCATGCAGGATATAAATCTTGTGGTCTATCAAAATGATAAATTTTATTGTTTTATGATAAACTTATGAACTCACCAACCTTTTGGTTGACACTTTTAAGCATGTTTATTCTCAGGTATGAAAGAAACCTTCCGCTGTGCATTTGCTCGTATTACATGGAGTTGCTCATGGCATATAGAGGTCCGTTCATCGCAATGGTACCA
Source organism: Rutidosis leptorrhynchoides (assembly GCF_046630445.1). NCBI lineage: Eukaryota > Viridiplantae > Streptophyta > Magnoliopsida > Asterales > Asteraceae > Rutidosis > Rutidosis leptorrhynchoides. The sequence goes on from NC_092336.1 coordinate 219,499,587, forward strand.
GATGTTATTGTATTCGTTCAAGAGAATTTGGACGGGGTATGACATGTGGTATCAGAGTGGTGGTCTTAGCAAATCAGGTCTTGCATTAGTGTGTCTAACTGATAGTTGTTAGGATGCATTAGTGAGTCTGGACTTCGATCGTGTCTGCATGTGAAAAGTTTTGCTTATCATTTCGTGTCGAAAATTACCTGCTTATCATTCTTAGGGAATCACTTGCTTATCATTCTTAATCTAGACATACTTACTGCCTGGATTGCATGAATAGTGTACAGACAAAAATTCATATCTTAGCTTATCTGTTACAGTAAGCTTTGCCTGACATATTCCGTAAATTCCTCCGTAATCTACGAAAATCTTTTGTTCTATATAAATAGATATTCTATGTAATTAGAATACCATTCGATAGCCAAAAATCATTTCATATTGAAAAATCCTTTATTCGAAAGTACGAAATGGAACTCGTTACTAGTTCAAATTCCTCGAATTCCGACAGCTATTCCGACATGGATGTTCACCTAAGCTCCGAAAGCAGCGTCACCAGAATGAATCAACCAATCATCCATCCCCAGTTCATCTGATGGGTTCGTAACCTACTTAATCATTTGAGACAAGAAGAAAGCTATCCCTTCCATCCACCACACTTCCCTACTTGATGAAGAACCTGAAGCACTTACCGGCGAACCTGTTCGAAACACCATTTTCTCTCTCATTTCCAGAGTATCTCGCCACGATTATATTCTATCTAAAATTCTAAACCTTATTCATCCGCTCGTTCTGACCGACAATCATCCCGGAATAATAAAAGAAGTCAACGAACTTCGCGCTCGAGTAATCAATCTGGAGAATATGGTGCAAAATTTACCAGCTTCAACAACATCACCAGCACTAACAGTACCATCAATAACAGCACCAGTACCATCAACAATCCACGCCTCAACATCGCAATCTATACCTCGAGTATAATCATCGTTCTACGTATCGTTCTACATCGATTATCTTCGTTCTTCATGACGATTAAGTAATCCCTAAATGTTTTAGAGATTATGTATTCTAGTTCTAACGGTAAACCAAATGAGTTTAATATCATATTAACTCAATGAATCCATGATTACATCTGAAGAAAATATATATGTATATATGTTTTCATAAAGATTGTAATTAAAAATTCTTTCGTACAAAGTGTTAATTGTGAAAATATTTTAACGGGTAGGTAATACCCGAGGAATATTCAGATTTCACATTAATAAGTTACATTGTACATTCTTCGAATCTGATTTAATAGTCATTTACTATCCTACTTACATCCACAGACATACGTATTCGTTCACCACAGAATAACCATTTTCATTCAAATTTCATATTGGGATTTTGATCTATCAGAATCTAACAAGTGGCATAATGAAGAAAACGTTGGGACAAAATAAAATTTATTAGAAACAAAACAAATTAACTATGAAAAATTTTGTTAAGAATCCACGTTAACAAAATCCTAGTTAACTGTTCCTAGGTAACTGTTAATTCCGTATTACCTTTTATTTATCGCAATTTAATTGTCGCAATTTTATTTATCATCATTTAATTTCTGTTAGTTACTTTACACATTTAAGTTATCGTCATTTAATTCCTGTTATTTATTTTACACACTTTAAATATCGGGACACATATACAAGGTTTTGATATATCATATCGACTCATATATATATATTATTTGGAATAACCATAGACACTCTATATGCAGTAATGATCGAGTTCTCTATACAGGGTTGAGGTTGATTCTACAATAATATATATAGTTTGAGTTGTGATCGAGTCTGAGACGAATACGGGTCACGATACGTATTAATTAATTTGAATATTATATATTAAATTATATATGAATTATTGGATTGTTAACGGTGGACTAATAACATTAGATAATTAAAATAAATTAAAATATTGATTATAACATATGAAACTAAACAATTCTTCAAGTTTGCCACTTGATTTTATCTTAAACCCCATTTGTATCTTGACGATTACAACCTGCGTTCAAACCTTTCATGATTCTTGAAAATACCTTAATCGATAGGATGAATCAACCGCACTTCATCTACGGAAGGAAAGATTTATGCATATAGTTATGCACCTGAGAAACTCTCGGCAACTGAGTAAAAGTTTAACACGTAGCCGCGTCAGATCCTTTGGCATTTATTAGCAAAAATAACTTTGCGATCCCTTTTCAAAGTAGCCAATTTTGTCACAGCTCCAGCAAGTCAATTTTGACTTTTCATTCGAAGTAGTCTTACTATAATCCTGATATATATACAATTACCCTTTTGATACCGGAGAATTCTTTTATATTCCACCATATTACCAGCAGACGTACCAGCAACCTCGTTGCTTCTTGGCTTAAATCTCTCTGACAAATCATTTTATTTATTCATTGAAACCCTATCATATACTCATCCGCATCTTATAACGAGAACTGCCATAACAATTACCGGGAATCAGCAGTCAGTACTTTGAAAACTTACAGCATATCTACATCAACAGTTATATGTATGACATTTATCTCTTAGAATTATGATCTCTCATTCTGAAATTCTGAAAAGCACTCAGTCACAAATCAATACTCTGAATGTTGAAAAAGCTTAATGAAGCAGCAGAAACCATAGACAACCATAAACGACCTTAATCATCGAAAGTTTGATGATAAAGAATAGTATGTTGGAAAAGCTCAGAAAAGTTGGAACTGGAAAACGGATTGAGCTAACCACGAAGGAGACCAAGGACAAATACAAGGACCATACCATATATTCAAAAAAAACCCAAGTAATTCTGGATCCGATGGAACCTTCAACGAATATCTTACTCCGTACCCATGTTAAAGTCTTGCGGAAAATCTTTCTTCATCAAACATCGAACTTAGAAATTCCAAAATATCATCATAAATATCTTCGATATTTCTGAAGATATTTTCATAAATATTCTCGTTCGAAATTATTTATCTCTTCATGCTATCTATATTACATCATAAAGGAAACTACTTTAGTTTCTAAAATTCTTTAAAATTCGAGTTTAAATTAAGAATGTTTTTGAAGTAGTGTTGGGAATTGGTGCATGAGTTAGTATAATATAATGACACTTGATCAACGTGATTATATTACAGTAAGTCATGCTGAGTTTCTAATGGAACGTGATGATTCACAGATCATAACGTCATCATGTGCCATGTTACACGACTCGTTCATTCTACTTCACCTCCGAACATATCAAGAAAATATATTCTTGATAGTTCTATTCTCAGTGATTCTGGTAATTTGACAAATCAAATTGTGCCATTACGATTTCCTTCTTAGAACATTAACAATGTTCATTCCGAAGTTTATATCTGCGAATTCTGAACCATTACAAGCGGTGTTTAATCGCAAGAAGAAGAAATGAAGGGACAAAGCTCCGAAATAGAAATTGGTGTATAAATCGCAGTAAATAAAAGAGAGAATTAACTGGGGATGACAATGATTATGGAAAACAGAAGAAGGGACTTCGAAATATAAGGGAGAATATAAAGCCCGATAACAACACATAAATTACAAACCATGTATGTCAATGTTTATCGCAACATAAAGACATGAGAGAATTAAAAACAATATAAAACCAAGGGCGAAGTGGAAGAAAATAGAATCCTCCTGTGGAAATTGGAAAAGGAGAATGAGTGTTGCGATAGCCAGGATAAGGACAAGGATTAGAACTGGATTAAGCATTTTCACAATCTTTTAGATGTATGAAATAAGAAAGAAAGTATAGGAATGGTGTGAATAATGGAACGGAAGAGTTTAATTTATAATGGAAATATCAGACAGAGTAATCAAGACAGATCATCGTATTTAATTATAGAGATCTTAATTTCCTTACTCGCCGAAGAATCAAATCTTTTAGATTTTGAAGATTTTCTTTAAATCCCTTGAATTCCGGAATTCAACCCTGACTAGTCAAAAGTTATGATGAAACATATCTTTCTCATTTCACTATTTAGTGATAGCTTCACTCGCACTCTTCGAATAATCGAAATATCTTATTCATATTACTCAACAGTAATAAAACTCTATTTATCAGCTCAAATTTGTCAAGAAATCATTTTTAATGTTAGCTATGACAACCACGATCAAATTTCGGGATGAAATTTCTTTAACGGGTAGGTACTGTGACGACCCGGGAATTTCTGATCAAATTTAAACTTAATCTTGATATGGTTTCGACACGATAAGCAAAGTCTGTAATATTGAGTCTCGAAAACTTTGGAACAGTTTACATGAATTCATTTGACCTTCGACTGCTCTCGATTATTCACGAACAATTAATTGTAAATAGATATGTGTGTATGTATATATAAATAATAACTCGAAATATAATTTGAGGTATTATATGTTGTTGTTATTAAAAATTAATAAAATAAAGATATGATATTATAATAATTATTATTTAAAATATATCTCTATATATAAATAAAGTATATTAAATAAATATTAAATGCTTGTAATACTCGTTTGAGGTTCCGATTGTTATTAAACAAGTTAAATTTAAACTTATGTAATTTTAAAATAAAAATTGATCCGAAATGTGTTATATAAGTTATAGGCTTATTAAAAGTATATTTGGGATCTAGTTATTTAATTTTAACACTTTTTATATTTCACCCATAAATGAGAGGGATAGTTGATGTCATTTTTATTTAATAATTTAATGATTGAATTTTATACCAAAATGACTGAAATAAATAAAGACATTTAATTTAAAAATATGGGATTTTTTCAGAGTACTTTTATCCGCCACTGATTAACAACGGATCACGAATTGATACCCGTTGAAAGTGTCAGCAGACAAACAGTTAAACATCTCGTGTTTTAAATTATTAGAGTAAATTACTATTTGTTACTGTTTACTTTATGACCTCAATTCATAATCTGCATTAGGTGTATACATATATAATATATACAAAACATTACATATATACGCATTGAACTTGATCAACCCACGAAGGCAATAAACTTTTTCTATTTCTTATTCAACTATCACCTTTGCCTCTCCTCTCAAACCTCTTAACACTAGATCAAAACAACCACCACAATTATCAATGGTTATATTTTTAATTCGTTGTTAACTCCAAACCGAAACCCAATAAGATTTCACTTACTCGTTACATTAATATTAGTGTTATTGTTAGTTGAAAACCACCACCGGTTATCATATATCACCACCAACTTCAACCTTAGAAAACCACCATAACCCATAACCGTCAATCACCACCTCTCCACCATCAACAATCATGAACCACCATGCTTCACTTTTGGTTTTCTTCTTCATCATGTACAACCACCACGGTCACCCTTGAAAAGACCACCGCCAACACCCATTTAATCACCACATTTAACCCATCGATTACTACTTCTTGTTTTCATCATATTCGATCAAGAACTAAGAACCCATTTGTATAGTTATTGTTCAACAAACCCACATCCACTAAACCGTCACCTTATTACTCCCTCTAACTTTTTCTTCTGTTCGATTACCGATCATCAAGATTCAAAACATTAATTGTTCGAGTTTGTACTTATTGTTACTGCTACGTGCATTTTTCTGTTTTTCTTAAGAAGATCATCACAGCCCATCTCCATGTTGCTTACTTCTGTGTAACAGCCCCCATGAAACCACCCAACAGTACCCTTATTTTGTTACAATTCATTATCGCTGTGTTACTTAAACAAACCCAATGAACCTGCTATTCTTTGTGGCTACCACTACTATTTCTGTTTTCTATCGAGCAAACCGAGACCCAAGCACCATTGGGTGCTACTATTTTATGCTACTAATACTATGTTCCCTGATTTTCTTGCTGTGAACGAATCAACGACTGCTACAGATGCTGCAACGAATACTTATGTTTCTGTGGCAAACCGTCACATTCAAACTCATTAAACCACCATTCAAACCCACAAAAACTGCTTCGTTCTTGTTCCTGTTTCCTTATAACGATGATGATGATGATGACAATTAGAGAGGACGATAAACAGTAATTTGATAGGTGATTACTTGTTTTCTGTTTTTGCTTCTATTTCTGTGTTGCATTGAAGATGATGTTCATGTGATGATAACGATGATGGAGATAAACACTAGAAAAGATGAAACAATATATTATTTATATTGATAAGATGAGATGAGCTGTAAAGATAAACTTTGTCAAATATATATATATATTTTAAAAATAAAAATAAAAAAGTTGCATAGCTGTACGCCTGTACCACTAACAGATACATACATCCATCTAATTCTATAACTGGGCCGTAATATTGGGCTGGAATCTTTTTGGTGTTGGGCCGAGAGTTTCTAATTGTTGTTTGGGCAAAGATGATCACATATCATGATTGGGCCGAGAAGAGTTATAGAAACGGGTTATATAATATGATCCTGTTAGTTAAGTCAGAAAAACGAAAAAGAAGTTCAATGGTTAGGGTGTTGTGTTCTGAACGAGAGGTCATGGGTTCGAGCCCGGTCTCGTGCAAATCTTTTTACAAAAGCTTTGGAAGGGTATAATCCTTTTATATTTTTATTTATTATTATTATTATTATCATTTCTATTATTATTATGATTACTATTGTTATATTACTATTATTGTTAATAATTGTTATTATTACAAGTATTATTATTATTATTATTATTATTATTATTATTATTATTATTATTATTATTGTTATTATTATTATTATTATTATTATTATTATAAGTATTAAGTATTATTATTTTTATTAGTATCGTTAACACATTATCATTAATAATATTATTATCATTATTATAATTATTAACATTATTATTATTATTATTATTATTATTATTACAAACATAAAGAATATAGATACAAATAATATCATGAAGATGATTAAGTTACAATGAATTATTATTATTATCATTATTTTAGTATTATTATAATTTTAATAAACAAATGATATTTATATATAAAAAATATATTATTACATGTATCATAACTATATTAATATTACATATTGTTTTTAAATGAAATGTTATTATTATAAAATATTAATTAAATCACATATGATGGGTAAACATATTTTAATATAATCATATATATAAATATTAATTATTTAATCTAAAGAATATAAAATAGTTATAACTAATTTATTTATTAATATCACATACAAATTATTAAGTATATTAATATTAATATATATATACTTGCTTAATTGTTATTATAGGTTTTAATATATACACAAATGATATAGGTTCGTGAATCCGAGGCCAACCCTACACTTGTTAAATGTCGTCATATGTATTTTTACTACAAAATACATTATGGTGAGTTCATTTGATTCCCTTTTACTCTTTATATTTTTGGGACTGAGAATACATGCGTTGTTTTTACAACTGCTTTATTAAATGCTTTTGAAATATATTTTGAACTGTGAATACATGAAATGCTTTTATAAATGTTTGACGAGATAGACACAAACAAAACATTCCTCGAATGAATTATTACGCAGACAGAAGTTCTGCGAATTATTGTTGAATTATGTGGACATGATAATTTCCACCATTGAATTATGTGGACATGATAATTGCCATCGTTGAATTATGTGGACATGATAATTGCCACCGTTGAATTATGTGGACATGATAATTGCCACCATTGAATTATGTGGACATAATAATTGCCACCAGTTGATGTGAATGTTATATATCGAGAGAATGATTTTTATACACAGGTTATGTGTATTAGTTTTTGTGCACGAGATATGTGTACGGTTACTAAGATTTATGAAAGATGATTTCGTACACGAGAAAGGTGTACTGTATTTAAAAGATATCGCTTGTACATTACAGGTGGGTATAGGATTCGGGCCCATTTGTACCATGCAGGATTTAAATCTTGTGGTCTATCAAAATGATAAATTTTATTATTTTATGATAAACTTATGAACACACCAACCTTTTGGTTGACACTTTTAAGAATGTTTATTCTCAGGTATGAAAGAAACCTTTTGCTGTGCATTTGCTCGTATTACATGGAGTCGCTCATGGCATATAGAGGTCCGTTCATCGCAATGGTACCAGATGTTATTGTATTCGTTCAAGAAAATTTGGACGGGGTATGACATTAATGATGATGATGATCGTGATGATTATTAAAGTGGTGATAAACTAATGAAGAAGAAGGTAAACAGTGGACATGAAGAACGATGGTGATTATGTACGAGGTATATGATGATAGTATAACGAATGATGATGATGATAAAACATGATAACAGTGTTAGTTATGATGGCTACATGATAATGAAGATGAGCGTAAATTGATGATGATGATCATTATGACGAGGTATGTGATGATCAAAGAAGATGAATAAAGATAATGATCGAGAGGAGTATGATGGGGAGCGAGATGATGTTGATGATATAGATGATGATTCAGGGATGATAAAATCATGATGATGATAATGATATCATGATGTTATGAGGAAGATGATAAACATGATTATACATATTAAATATAACAGTCGTACGTATCTAAACAGAAATGATGAGTGGCGTAGTTGGTTTGGAAATGTTTTATTAACCGAGAGGTCTCGGGTTCGATTCTGACCTGCAGCAATTTTTTTTTATTTACACAATAACATGCTAGTAGACCCTTTACTTGTTAAATGGGCTGCAGAAATTAGTGGGCTGCTGCGGCCTAACAAGCTTTGTACCAGGCCATAGAATTGGTCTTCTAATTGGTATTGTTGGGCCAAGCAATGTTAACGAGTTATATTTATCGGGACTTAGTATAAATCAGAAAAGATGAACAGAGGAATGGTTAAGGGGTGGTGTTGGGTAGCGAGAGGTCACGTGTTCAATTCCGGGCTCGGGCAATCTATTTATTTTTTTTAAGCTTTTTAAGGTATTATTATTATTATTATTATTATTATTATTATTATTATTATTTATTATTATTATTATTATTATTATTATTATTATTATTATTATTATTATTATTATTACTAGTATTATTATTATTATTATTATTATTATTATTATTATTTATTATTATTACTAGTATTATTATTATTATTATTATTATTATTATTATTAATATTATTATTATTATTAAGATTGTTATTATCATTATTTACTATTAATATTATCATTATTATCATTAGTATTATAGGTATTATTATTAATAATATTAATATTATGAAAAATTAAGATTTTAATAACTTTGTTAAGGTTATAAATATAAATATACTTACTATATATATTATAATCAAATTAATATTAGTATTACATATCATCATATAAATAACATACTATTTATAAATATATAGTATTATTAACGTTATATATAAACTTTCTCATATAACAAACTATTATAATTATATAGAATATACATTAATATATATAACTATATGTACAAATTCTAATTATTTAAATTATAAAATAAATATGTATAAACATAAAAAGAAAGTATATATATTAATTGGGAATTAGTATAAAAATTTTATAAATATAACAACTACACTTAATATAAATATACTTGTTTACTATTACTATATGTGTTAATATTATTTGATATAAATAATTAATATAGGTTCGTGAATCCGAGGCCAACCCTGCATTGTTCAGTTGTTCAATATCGTCATATGTATTTTTAGTACAAAATACAATATAGTGAGTTTCATTTGCTCCCTTTTTAATTGCTTTTGCAATATATATTTTTGGGCTAAGAATACATGCGCTGCTTTTATAAATGCTTTACGAAATAGAGACAAGTGATTAAAAATGATATTCTGCGGATTGATGTGCTAGGTAATTTAGTTACATGTTATAAGAGCATGTAAGTGCGAATCCTAAAGATAGATCTATCGGGCTTAACACCCCCATCCTGTAGGCTGCACTAGACATAAGATCTAGTGGGCGGTTGTTTAGTACTTCGAGGATTATTCATTCATACACTTGCGAGTGTACATATCCATCTTTGCGAAGATGACTTATTATATAATTGTTAAGGTTGGTTACTGAGGCCTCAACATAAGCAGAACGGTTTTATACACTTGCGAGTGTACAGATATTTATAAACGGAAATCTTGTGGTCTATTAATATATTGAAATGATTGTTATGATAAACCTATGAACTCACCAACCTTTTGGTTGACACTTTTAAGCATGTTTATTTTTAGGTACAAATTAAGTCTTCCGCTGTGCATTTGCTCATTTTAAAGATATTACATGGAGTCGTTCAAGACATATAAAGGTCTGTACCTCGCAATGAAACTAGTTGTTGAAGACTTCGTCCAGGTGGATTAGGACGGGTCATCACAGGTGGTATCAGAGTAGTGGTCTTAGCGAACCAGGTCTTGCATTAGTGTGTCTAACTAGTAGTTGTTTAGATGCATTAGTGAGTCTGGACTTCGACCGTGTCTGCATGTCAAAAAGTTTTGCTTATCATTTTGTGTCGAAAATTATTTTCTTATCATCCTTAAAGTCTAGACACGTCTTGATGCCTCTTTTGCATAGACAGTGTATAGATAAATTCATATCTTAGCGTATCTGCTAATCCTTATCTTAGCGTACCTGTTACTGTAAACCTTGCCTGTCGTATTCCGTAGATTCCTCCGTAACTTATGGGATTTGAGTATTATATATGCATATATAAATTATGTATTGCAGGGTACTAATCTACATCCTATAATCTATTTCTTATCGAAAATCCTTCATCTGATCGTACGAGATGAATCCCTCAACCAGTTCGAGTCCTTCAGATTTCGATAGCTATTCCGATAGTTATTCCGACAACTATTTCGACATGGATATTCACCTAAGCTCCGAAAGCGGTGTCACCAGAATGAATCAATCAATCAGCCATCCCCAATTCATCTGATGGATTCGTAGTCGACTTAATCAATTGAGACGCGAAGACGGCGATCCTTTCCACCAACCGAATTCATCTCTTGATGAAGAACCTGGAGCACTTACCGGCGAACCTGTTCGTAACACCATTTTCACCCTCATTTTCAGAGTAGCTCGACATGATTATATTCCATCCACAATTCTAAACCTTATTCATCCGCTCGTTCCGACCGACAAATCATCCCGGAATAATAAAAGAAGTCAACGAACTTCGCGCTCGAGTAATCAATTTGGAGAATATGGTGCAAAATTTACCAGCTTCAGCAACGTCACCGGCACCAACAGTACCATCAGTAACAGCACCAATACCGTCGACAATCCATGCCTCAGTATCTCATTATGTACCTCGAGTATAACCATCATTCTACGTATCGTTCTACATCAATTATCTTCGTTCTTCATAGTGATTATGTAATCTCTGAATTTTTAGAGATTATATAATCTAGTTCTAACGGTAAATCAAATGAGATTAATATCACATTAACTCATTAAATCCATGATTATATCTGAAGAAAATATATATGTATATATATTTTCATAAAGATTGTAATTAAAAAAAAATTCTTTCGTACAAACTATTAATGGTGAAAATATTTTAACGGGTAGGTAATACCCGAGGAATATTTAGATTTCACATTAATAAGTTACATTGTACATTCTTCGAATTTGATTCAACAGTCATTTACTATCCTACTTACAACCACCGATATACGTATCCGTTCACCGCAGAATAATCATTTTCATTCAATTTCATATTTGGATTTTGACCTATCAGAATCCAACAAGTGGCCTAATGAAGAAAACATTTGACAAAATAAAATTTGTTAGAAACAGACAAATTAACTATGAGGAATTTTGTTAAGAATTCACGCTAACAAAATCCTAGCTAACCATTCCTAGCTAACTGTTAATTTCGTATTACATTTATTTATCACAATTTATTTATCGCAATTTATTTATCGCAATTTAATTATCGAAATTTTAATTTTCGCAATTTTATTTATCGTCATTTAATTTCTGTTATTTATTTTACGCACTTTATTTATTGTCATTTAATTTCTGTTATTTATTTTACGAACTTTAAATATCGGGACACGTATACAAGGTTTTGACATATCATATCGACGCATCTATATATATTATTTGGAATAACCATAGACACTCTATATGCAGTAATGCTGGAGTTAGCTATACAGGGTTGAGGTTGATTCTACAATAATATATATAGTTTGAGTTGTGATCGAGTCTGAGACATGTACACGGGTCACGATATGTATTAATTAATTCGAATATTATATATTAAATTATATATGAATTATTGGACTGTTAACCGTGGACTATCGACTGTGGACTAATGACATTGGACAATTAAAATGAATTAAAATATTGATTATAACATATGAAACTAAACAATTCTTCAAGTTTGACACGTGATTTCATCTTAAACCTCATTTGTATATTGACGATCCCAATCTGCGTTCAAACCTTTCATGATTCTTGAAAACACCTCAATCGAGAAGATGAATCAACCGCACTTCATCTACGAAAGGAAAAATATATGCATATAGTTATGCACCTGAAAAACTCTTGGAACCTGAGTAAACGTTTAACACGTGTGTGTGTGTGCTAGCTCCTTTGACGTTGTTAATACCGAAAATAACTTTGCAATTCCTTTTCAAATTAGCCAATTTTGAAACAGCTCCAACAAGACAACTTCGACTTTTCTTTCGAAACAACCTTATTATAACTTTGATATATATGCGTGCTCTTTTATTGTTACCGGGGAACCTTTTATATTCCACCATATTACCATCAGCGTTTAATCACCTAAAAATACAATTCTCCTGAAACCACCTCGGATTGATAACCGATGATTTAGATATCGTAGCATTAAATGCAGAGGAAACAGAAAAATTGTAGATGGTCCAAACGGCCAAAAGTTTGATGATAAAGAAAGGAGTGTTGGGAACGCTTAATAGAAAATTTAGTACCGAAAAGCGGATTATGCGAAACTATGAAGGAAGCCGTGGACAAATCACAAAGACTAAACTTGCCTTCGAAGAATCCAAATGATTCAGTATCAGCTGAGGTCATTAACGAATACCTTGCTCCTTACTCTAAATCCTTGCGGACGAATTTCTTCATCATTTTCTGATCTTAAATATTTTAAATTCTAAAATATCATCGTATCTTTCATTATAAATATCTTCAATAATTCTGAAGATACCTTCATAATTATTCTCGTCTGAAATCAATTATCTCCTAGTGCTGCCTGTGTTACATCATAAAGGAAACTATTTTAGTTTCCAAATTTCTGAAACCTTCGAGTTTAAATTATGAATGATTTCCTAGAGAATTGTTGGGAATTGAAGCATGAGTTAGTGTAATATAATGACGTCAGGCCAACGTGATTATATTACAGTAAGTCATGGATTTTAATGGAATGTGATGATTCACAGTACCATCATTATGTGCCATGTTACATGATTATTTCATTCTACTTAACCTCTAAGTATATCACGGAAATATTTCCTTGATATTATGTTCTTCTGTAATTCCAACAGTTGCTAATAAATCGTGTTATTACATTTTCTTTCTGATTAGAAGATTTTCTTAAACTCCTTAAATTCCGAAAATCCACCATGACTACGTCAAAAGTTAAGACGAAACTTTTCACTCTTTTGTGATAGCTTCACTCGTACGCTTCACATGATTGAATCGTTTTATCTATATTAATCAATAATGATAAAACTCTAATTATCAACTCATATTCGTCATGAAAACATTTTTATTGTTAGCCATGACGACCTCACTCAAATTTCGGGACGAAATTTCTTTAACGGGTAGGTACTGTCATGACCCGGAAAATTCCGACTAATTTTGAACCAAACTCATGATACGATTTCATAATTCTGACATGATAAGCAAAGTCCGTTATGTTGCGTCTCAAAAATTTTGAACTGTTTTCATATATTCAATTGACCTTCGACTATTCTCGACGATTCACGAACAACTAATTGTAAATAGATACATATATATTTTAAATATATATATATATATATATATATATATATATATATATATATATATATATATATATATATATATATATATATATATATATATATATATATATAATAATTTGAAATATTATTTGAATTAATATATGAATTTATTGTTGAAAATAAATATGTTAAATAATATGCGATATAATGAAAATTATTATTATAAATTTAAATATGTATATAAATACTACTTATAAATATATAAAATTATATTAAATGTATTTGTTAAAAATATATAATATATTTATTTTAGTAGTTAAACTTGCTATTTAAAACTGTTTGCATAAAGAAAGAGAATATATTAAAAATAATTGATTTCGAGCTTAATTGGTAAACGTCGGTAACACTCGGTTGATGTTTTGTTAGTTTTAATATAAATATTGTACATGTTCATGAAGGATTGAAATAAAAATTGGACTGTAAATTGATTACGAAGATTGTAGATTTGTCAAAAATATTTTAATCTTTTTAGTTTAAATTTTAGTACTCCGTACATATAAATTGGAACAGAAAATAAATAATTATCGAACCTTTTTTATCAGGTTTCAAACAGTTAATGAATGAAATAATTAATTATATTTAATATAAAAGTTTGAGATTTTTAGGAACACTTTTATACGTTAGATGTTTAGCAATGGACACGATATAGCACTCTGCAAATTGAAAATATCTAAGTGTCGGTAGAAGATGCCAAATTCATTGGCTGCTTTACTGTTTTTAAAAGTTTCATTCATTCATCTACATGTTTCTTAATTCTTTTATTTGATAATATGTGTATTATTATAATATTACTTTATGTTATTATTATATATAATATATATGTATATATGGCTATATATATATATGTTTATATGCTTGATCAACCGAACTCACCATCCTAACCTCTTTCTCTCCATCACCACGTCAAATACAATAACCAGCCACGCAATCACCACCGGCCAAACCTGACAATCGCCACCACCATGATCCACCTACTTGATTTTTTTCCGTTTAAAACAACCATCTCACAACCCACATGTTCTTCTTCCTTGTACAAACGAGAACCCATCATCATGCTGCCCGCTTATTTGTGTTTCTGGTTTGTAACCACCACCCATCTCAGCCGTCAACCCACCACCATCTTGGCTCGTCACAACCATCAATCATCATATATATCTGCTACTGCTATTCTCTTCTTTTCTGTTGTCGTTCGATCAAAAAACAGCCACCACCACCGTGAATCACTGTTACTGCTGCTGTATTTTTCCGTTTAAATCAGTCCAAGGAAACCACCTATTGCTGCTACGATCGTTCATGCTTTTGCAGCCATGAAACTGCCACCCAACTTCACCGATTACGCTGCTGCAGTAAATTTTTTGTTGCTGTTACAACAAAGGACGATGATAGTAATGTACGTTTATGATGTTGGAGATGATTTAATGATGATGATGATCGTGATGATTATTAAAGTGGTGATAAACTAATGAAGAAGAAGGTAAACAGTGGACATGAAGAACGATGGTGATTATGTACGAGGTAGATGATGATAGTATAACGAATAATGATGATGATAAAACATGATAACAGTGTTGGTTATGATGGCTACAAGATAATGAAGATGAGCGTAAATTGATGATGATGATCATTATGACGAGGTATGTGATGATCAAAGAAGATGAATAAAGATGATGATCGAGAGGAGTATGATGGGGAGCGAGATGATGTTGATGATATAGATGATGATTCAAGGATGATAAAATCATGATGATGATAATGATATCATGATGTTATGAGGAAGATGATAAACAGGATTATACATATTAAATATAACAGTCGTGCGTATCTAAACAGAAATGATGAGTGGCGTAGTTGGTTTGGACATGCGTTATTAACCGAGAGGTCTCGGGTTCGATTCTGACCTGCAGTAATTTTTTTATTTACACAATAACATGCTAGTAGACCCTTTACTTGTTAAATGAGCTGCAGAAATTAGTGGGCTGCTGCGGCCCAACAAGCTTTGTACCAGGCCATAGAATTGGTCTTCTAATTGGTATTGTTGGGCCAAGCAATGTTAACGGGTTATATTTATCAGGACTTAGTATAAATCAGAAAAGATGAACGGAGGAATGGTTAAGGGATGGTGTTGGGTAGCGAGAGGTCACGTGTTCAATTCCGGGCTCGGGCAATCTATTTATTTTTTTAAAGCTTCTTAAGGTATTATTATTATTATTATTTATTATTATTATTATTACTAGTATTATTATTATTATTATTTATTATTTATTATTATTATTACTATTATTATTATTATTATTATTATTATTATTATTATTATTATTAATATTATTATTATTATTATTATTATTATTAAGATTGTTATTATCATTATTTACTATTAATATTATCATTATCATTAAAAATTATTATCATTATTATCATTATTATCATTAGTATTATAGTTATTATTATTATCAATATTAATATTATGAAAAATTAAGATTTTAATAACTTTGTTAAGATTATAAATATAAATATACTTACTATATATATTATAATCAAATTAATATTAGTATTACATATCATCATATAAATAACATACTATTTATAAATATATAGTATTATTAACGTTATATATAAACTTTCTCATATAACAAACTATTATAATTATATAGAATATACATTAATATATATAACTATATGTACAAATTCTAATTATTTAAATTATAAAATAAATACGTATAAACATAAAAAGAAAGTATATATATTAATTGAGAATTAGTATAAAAATTTTATAAATATAACAACTACACTTAATATAAATATACTTGTTTACTATTACTATATGTGTTAATATTATTTGATATAATTAATTGATATAGGTTCGTGAATCCGAGGCCAACCCTGCATTGTTCAGTTGTTCAATATCGTCATATGTATACTAAAAAATATAATATAGTGAGTTTCATTTGCTCCCTTTTTAATTGCTTTTGCAATATATATTTTTGGGCTAAGAATACATGCGCTGCTTTTATAAATGCTTTACAAAATAGAGACAAGTGATTAAAATGATATTCTGCGGATTGATGTGCTAGGTAATTTATTACATGTTATAAGAGCATGTAAGCGCGAATCCTAAAGATAGATCTATCGGGCTTAACACCCCCATCCTGTAGGCAGCACTAGACATAAGAGCTAGTGGGCGGATGTTTAGTACTTCGAGGATTATTCATACACTTGCGAGTGTACATATCCATCTTTGCGAAGATGACTTATTATATAATTGTTAAGGTTGGTTACTGAGGCCTCAACATAAGTAGAACGGTTTTATACACTTGCGAGTGTACAGATATTTATAAACGAAAATCTTGTGGTCTATTAATATATTGAAATGATTGTTATGATAAACCTATGAACTCACCAACCTTTTGGTTGACACTTTTAAGCATGTTTATTCTCAGGTACGAAATGGTGATCAGTCACTATTACAATTGTGTACCTTACCATTTTCGCATGGTCACGCAAAGTACTTTACCCGGACTGACGCGACATTGACACAAAATAACAAGCGATATCTCCTAGTACCCGAATGACCAAAGTCCTTACTGCGAACTTGATCACTCAAACCGCCAAACATGCGAATCTCTTCAATAGATTCGTCTCTAGGACACCGCACCAATAGATACATGTATATATACACCAATATACAATATAGTAATAACGTACACAAGTACATCACAGCAACAAGTCAACCTACAACCTAGGTGACTATCACTAAAACAATGTCCAAGTTCGCCTACTTACATTAGGCACTAGCTATCTAAGGCACTGATTTACACACGAAATAAGGCCCCACAAAATCACACTTTGGACAAAAACAAGTCCTAGTTAGTCACCTATTCTAAGGCAATAACAAATCTCAATCCGACCCGTATTCCTATAAGTCCCGCAAATAACGCACAACGGCCAATAAGTCTAAGACTAGGCATCTATTCCAAGATCACCTAATTCCCTTAGACTATACTCTGATACCACTTGTAAAAACCCAACTTCGTTTTACCAAAAACACGCCTTAAAAAAAATTGTGAGACAGTCATCTGGACGGCGTCCAGATTCCTGGACGGCGTCCAGTACTGAAGGCTTGGACGATGTCCAACACTTTAGGACGGCGTCCAAATGAACTAACGGGGACTGATCAATTTTTTTATAACACGCGAGCGGAAAACCCGCTTCCCGACACTTTTAAACGAAACGACTTTCACATCATAATAAGTAAAACTAAGAGATTTCCACAATAAAAATAAGTTTTACAACACCGGGCCCACAATGACCCGTTTTATAAATAAAATAGCGATTTTGACCCATTTATCTTTTTAGACGGATTAGGACTCTACAACCCAACCCGATACCAAGAGCATAATCTCGGGGACTACCAATCCCCAATCCGTGTTCAATATCCAAAAGCTACCCCATCGAGCCCAAGCGCTCCTATGCATCTAGCTTAACAAACTAGCTAGCTTCAAACCACAATACCTGTAAAAAGGTAAACAACGAGAGGGGTAAGCATAAAGCTTAGTGAATGCAATAATTATTATATAATATACCTACTTGCAAACACTTACTCACATACCGCATGCATGCTAGCAACACAATTAGCTTATCATCACAAGTACAAAGCTATTGACCTCCAATACCACAAGCTAGCACAACAATAGCATATATATAACTCGAACAATATAATATGCTACACTACAACACAATAATCATGGTTAACCAATCGTACAAGGGAATGGTGCCCGCGAAAGACCATCGGAGTTCACAACATCCATTAGTGTACTTAACACCTCGTATCACTAACCCCCGGGTGGCACCTTAACACCTCAGCACTTCACCCCAAGTGGCATCTTAACACCTCGATGCTTCACTCTTCATTTTACGGAGTGGCGCCTTAACACCTCGGCACTTCACTCCTTGGTGGCATCTTAACACCTCGATGCTTCACCCCGAGTGGCATCTTAACACCTCGATGCTTCAACCGTCAATTACCTAGAGTGACATCTTAACACCTCGATGCTTCTCCCCGAGTGGCGTCTTAACACCTCGACACTTCACTCATCACGTGAAACGTGGTGTCTTAGCACCTCGACACTTCACATCTCACGCTACAACAAATAAATACATTATATACCTACGCATATAATTATTCCACTCACCTTAGAATTCTCGCACAAGTCATGTACAACATGATCTCCGTCCTCAAATCTGAGCAAGTAATCACCTATATTACACATAGGCAAAATATACACATAAATAGTCATTCTCTAAAAGACAACCTGACACAAACATCCCTTAGCCGAGGGATCACACCTTGCTAGTCAAAACCCGTCCATTTAACACCTAATGGACGCAAACCAATTACCACTTCGGGTGGTAATTCAAATCAACACAACAAAGTACAATTTACGCAAAATCATACTTTACCCCAATTAGACCAAACCTAGGTCTTAACACTATATTACTACTTAGGTAGTAATCATTTCAAAAGCCAATTGCACCAAAACCCCAACACGTGCAATATTGACCCATATTGCTTTTGACCACGTTTGACTTATGTTAAAAATATCATTTTAACCCAAAATCACTTCTCGCGAGAATTACATCCAAAAAAATCCTTTAACGTTTAGCAAACGTATTTAACATTCATTTAATCTAAATTAGTGTCATCCTCAATTTTAACCTAATTCAAATTACTTATTTTGACCAAAGTCATAAAATGCCCCATAATCACTAACGACTAGTGGTTATATTTCCAAAATATCAATTAACACCTAAATCAAGTATTTACATACTTGATTCACCAAAACTCGACTCAAAACTTAATTTGACACCGAATCAAGCTTACTTGACCCAAAATACCCATTTGACCCATTTTGACCTAAATTAGGGTTTACACCCAAAAATCAAGTCAACACAAGTGTTCTAAGGTTTAACCAACACATGTAAGGTCCAAACTAACAATTTCATCAATTGAAACCCTAAGTCACCCATTTAAGCTTACTTACATGAATCTTACCCAAAACCCTCAAATTTCACAATAAATGAGTTTATAACTCTAACTAACACAAACTCTAACTCAAACAATAATCTTAACAATGAAATCCGGATTTAGAACTTACCAACACTACCACAATGTAGCCGTGAACAAGGTGAGCAACATTAACACTCGCGACTCGACCTAATTCACCCTTCTTCTTCTCCAAACCAAGCTCTCTCTCTCTAAAATGGTCCCTCTCTCTAGGAATGGATGAGAGTGTTTGGGAAGGTGGAAATGGGGGTAAGAATGAATTTGGATCAGTTTTGATGGCTCAAACAACCTCCAAGTGAAAAGACCCAAACACCCTCTTTTAAAGACTTCAAAATACAGCTGCTGGCCCAACAGGCCTTTTGGACGGCGTCCGAAAAGTTTGGACGGCGTCCAAAACAACTGGATCAATTTTCTGAACTTGTTTTGGTCGTAACTTTCAAACCGTAGCTCCGTTTTCGATGAATCAAATATCGTTGAAAACGTAATGAGATTTCCTTTCTAATGGTAAGGTTTTGAAACATCAACTCAAACTTTATTTGGGATCCAAATATACGCTTACACAACTCGTAATTCGAATGTCGTCCAAAATAACGCGTAACTGAAAAATGGGGTGTTACACAATGTATCTACTAAGGATACCTCTGCCACATCCACTAACGAGCCCATTAATGAACCTTTTGTTGAGCCCATATAGGAACCCACTATCGAGCCCACTAACGACAGTATCGATAAAGATAAAAATAATAAACCTTATCAAAGATGAAATATTCACTTTTTTCAAACATATTCAAAGCCGATAATAGCTCATCATGCTCACTGACTGCACACTCAAACATCATTACAGATACGGATAACGTCCAAATCGAAGCTACACTTACCGAAAGTGAAATATGAGAAGCTATCCGTGATTGTGGATGTTCTAAAGCGTCGGGCCCTGACGGGTTTAACATGAAATTCTTCAAAAGTTTTGGTTGTTGATCAAAAAGGAGGTCATGAATGCGTTCAATTGGTTTTGGTCTAACATGAAAATATCTCGCGGTTGTAATGCTTCTTTTACCACCTTAATTCCTAAGAAACCAAACCCGCTTGGTCTCACTGATTATCGACCCATTAGCCTCATCGGATGTTACTATAAAATCATGGGTTAAGGCTACTCAAGGTTCACATACTTTTCATTTTGTCCCGATGTAGTCCATTTACCCAAAAAATACTATTATAGTCCATAAACTTTTAAAAAGTGTATCGATGTAGTCCATAGGTAACCTGTTACCGGTTAAACAGGTCACCTTTTGTTTACATCGATACACTTTTGAAAGTATGTGAACTACATTAGTACTTTTTTTTGGGTATATGGACTACATCGGGACAAAAAAAATGTATACTTTTTTGAAGATCAACGGTTTAAAATTGATCAACCTATTTATCAGGTCAATGGACTACATCGATACACTTTTTAAAAGTTTATGGACTATAATAGTATTTTTTTGGGTATATGGACTACATCGGGACAAAATGAAAAGTATATGAACCTTGAGTAGCCTTAGCCCTAAAATCATCGCTAAAGTGTTGTCCAAAAGACTTGAAAAAGTTATCCACAAAATTGTTGGAATTGAACAAAGAGGTTTTTTGAAAGGACGATATATTCTCGATAGCGTCCTTATTGCAAATGAAACTATCGCCAAATTAAAAAGACAAAAGAGAGAAGGATTCGTATTCAAGGTGGAATTTGAGAAAGCGTTAGATTGCCTAAAATGGGAGTTTTTAATTGAATGAGAAGCTTGAGCTTCGGTAACAGATGGATTAAGTGGATTCATTCATGCCTAAATTTAGCATCAATTTCTATATTTGTTAATGGTTCACCCAAGAGAGAATTCAAACGTGAAAGAGGTGTTAGGCAAGGCGACCTTTTATCGCCTTTTCTTTTCATCCTTGCAGCAGAAGGTCTTAACATTCTTACCAAGCAAGCTTTTAAAAATGGTCATCTAAAAGGAATTGAAGTAGGATAAGACAAAGTAACCGTGTCACATCTCTAATATGTTGATGACACTATATTCTTCGAGGAATGGAGTCGACAAAACACATCCATCACAATGAAAATCCTAAAATATTTTGAAGATCTTTCGGGTCTTAAAGTCAACTACCATAAGAGTAACCTATATGGTGTGGGTGTCACAAAAGTGGAGATCGAATCCATGGCATATAAATAAGGGTGCAAGGCAGGTGAATTCTCATTCACATACCTCGGGCTTCCGATAGGGGTAAAAATGAACAAAGTTACCCTTTGGCAACCGGTAGTGGACAAGTTCAAGAAAAGACTCGCGGATTGGAAATCAAAGTCACTTTCATTTGGTGGGCGACTCACATTAGTAAAATCGGTACTCTCTAGCCTACCTCTTTACTTTTTCTCAATTTATCGAGCACCGTCATCCTTATTAAAATCTTTGCAATCCATTAGATGCAATTTTTTTTGGTGGTTCGGGGTCAGGTAAAAAACTTTGTTGGGTAAAATGGGTTGACACTTTATTATCATATGATTCGGGGGTATCAAGGCAGAGATTTAAAACCGAACATAATTCCTTTTGGGTAAAAATAATCTTTAGCATCTATGGTCGGGATGGTGGTCTTTTTCCTACTAACATTGACAGGTTCAAGAAATATGGATCCATTTGGCTCGCTATCATTAAGGCTTCTGTAGATATCGACACAACATGAGTGAAATTTTCGTCTTCTTTCAGCAAATTAATTCGTGATGGTCGCAACACTGATTTCTGGAATGACTTCTGGCTTGATAACTTTCGGCTATAAGACAAATTCAATCGCTTCTATGTTTTGGAGTCAAAGAAATATTCTAATGTCCATGATCGAATAAACATAACAATCGGTGTAAACTTGGGATCATGGGCCTGAATTCGTCCACCAAGAGGAAGAGTTGAAGGAGAGCTCGCTGAAATCAATGCCCTCTTTTCCTCTTTTACATTTCATAATAGGGTCGAAAACTCGGTTTCATCACAAGGAGATTCATGGAAATGGAATGTGGACGCTAATGGTGTCTTCGCAACTAAAGTGCTATCATTACTCATAGATGCACACAAATACCCATTAACCCAGATTAAGCCACCAATTATTCGCAACTCGGTCATACCTCAAAAGGTGGAAATAATTATTTGGAGAGCCAAGCTACAAAGGTTACCGGTCTGAGTTGAACTTGATAAAAGAGGTATGGATTTAGATTCGATTATTTGCCCAATTTGCATTGATGAACTTGAAAACGTGGAACATATTCTTGTAAAATGCACATGTATCAAAGTTGTTTGGAAAGGTTTCTTTCGATGGTGGGGGATTCATAATAGTCAGATCAACTCTTTACATGATGCTTTCTCCATTGAAGATGATAACACTAGAACTACCACGGGTAAAAAGATTTGGTTAGCATCGAAATGTGTTTGTGGTTACACCTTATGAAAACATATAAATCATAAAGTATTTCGTAACTCGAATTGGGTTCCTGCTCAAATTTTATTTGAAGTGCAATAAATAGTTTCAATTGGATCTCAAAGAGATTAAAAAAAAAAAATTTGACTTTCAATTGCATCAATGACTTGTAAACCCGGGATCCTATATTACAAAGACAAATCGCGTTGGTGTTGGTTAACGAATGAAGGTGAACGACTATAGATGAAGCACTGATTTTATCTCATGGCATTAGCTCGTTAGTACTCTGTTTCGTTTATATTTAATCGTTGATTGTTTCGTTCATGTTGTTGTAGCTTTATTTTGATTGTAGGCTACAGTAATATCATTGCTCTTGTAATTTTGTCCATTCTATTAATAAAGTTTTCTTGCTTTTCAGGAGAAAAAAAAAAGTTAAAGATAGTTCTCAAACGAAAAATACAGTTTAAGAAATTTTATTATTATATTGTATTTTTTATTACTATATTTTACAATTTTATCTCACTTTTTATGTCTTATATGTAAGTATAAAAGTTAAAGGCATAAATAAAGTTTATTGTATTATATTTATCTATTTATGAAAGTAACTAATAATAATAATTTTAGTATAACCTAAAATAAAATACTGGTTAGAGAGTCCCAACATAAAAATACTATTTTTGTTTATGTATATACTGTGGATTTGTGTATACAACTTTATATATTACACTTTAACATTGTTTGAAGATCTGCGGACCATGTCTGTTAAGAAGATGTGGTCTGAAGGTCTTTATGCTGAATAATGAAGACTGTTTGTTTTTATGTCTACAAAATAACTTAATCCTGTCTGCAGCACTTAGAAGCACATTTCTAAGTCTGCGAGGCTGCAGACATAATAAGACATTATTTTATCTTATGTTTTCAGAAAAACAAATTGTCTGCAGTAAAAACGACAGCTGCCGCGCAGACATAAGACATAATAAGGTTAGCAAAACAAACAACACCTATCATCAGTTCCATTATCTCGCAGTCTCTTCCATTATCATCAGTTCCATTATCATCGCACAGTCTCTTCAAGTGGCATACAACTTTTTGTGTGTGTGTGTGTGAGAGAGAAACAAACAAACAGTGTACTTGGATGCTATGAACTATCCCTGATTTTCATTAATTCAGTTTCTTCAAAAATCAACATATACTATATCACAATTTGTCTCTAAATCAAAGATCTATCAATACCGGTATCTGTTGACCTAGTCGGAGAATCTCCACGTTGTTTCGCCGGAGATTGGCTCTGCCGCTTCAGCTGCTCGCTTCACCACTCGTTCTCATCAGGTACTATACGCTCAAATTACACTAACAATTTCTCCTTTTCAAGACTACAATGTATAAATTTTAAAATCCGTGTTTAATTTTGAAAATGAAATGATTTTTGTGATTGATGCAGCAAGAATTGTATGATTTTGGAGAAAGGAAGATGAGGGTAATCATGTGTTAAAAGGAATCAGCTGAATGGTGACTAGTATGGTTTTGGAGGTGACCGAATAATCAGCTGAATCAGCTGAATGAAGACATTTCAATTATTTAAGTCGCAAGTAAACACGTTAACTTTCTGACCGAATAAGCTTGCCAGTCAACTCAGTCCGTTAATACGTAAGTGAACAGGCCAACAAGTAAAAAAAAAAAAATTCCTGCATTGTAACATCATCATCATCATGTCATCTTTGTTCAAAGAACTTGATTACTTACGAATCCCGTATGCTGATATCAAAGCTGCTACCAATAACTTTGACATCGACAACATGATACGAATCCCGTATGTGAATTATTATGTGTACAAAGGAGAACTATTTCGGTCTGGAAAAAGAATCAATATTATTGTAGAAAGGATTCTAGGTATCCAAGAAGTACAACTCTTGGAACGGGTATCAGTTATGTCTCGTTTTAAGCATAAAAATATTCCCACTTTTGTTGGGTTTTGTTACAACTACGACTGGGGTTACTTAGTTAGTGAGTGTGAATTTATGGCAAGTCTCAACCAAATACTAAACACACCTCATCCAAATATCAGGAAATCAGAATATCACATCCGTGAAAACCTTACATGTTACCACATGTTGCAAATATGTTTGGGTGTTGCCCGAGCCTTGAGTCATATCCATGATTGTCATGCCATACATGGCAGTTTCAACAGATATAAAATATTTTTGGATAAAGATTTTGAGGCTAAGGTTGTTGGTTTATGTTGTAAAAATATAAATTCGAGATATACCGAATACGAGCGACGGAAGCGAATAGGATCGACGTTTAGATCACCGGTCGGGAAAGCAATCACAAATGAAAAGTTTTCACAGTTTCACAGCCTATATTCCTTCGACGGTTCGCAATGTTCCACTTGAACAAGTATACTCACAAAATCTCAATAGAATTATATGTATGTTTTTCTCTGCATTTTTTGTTCTATGTTTGTTAAGTGTTATATGTAGTGATTGTTCTCTTTAATGGGTTAACAACTCCCATTATATTAAACAAACATGTACTATGTGCCAAGAAGACATTAGTTGGTTCAACTACTCTTTCATTGTTTGTGGGTGATAAATAATCATTTTCTAACATCTCCCACTCGCACACAAACAATTTTGATATACTCATATATCTTGAAAAACATACCGTGTAGTACGCAAACCATTCATACTGGGAACTAGG
Organism: Rutidosis leptorrhynchoides; assembly: GCF_046630445.1. Lineage (NCBI taxonomy): Eukaryota > Viridiplantae > Streptophyta > Magnoliopsida > Asterales > Asteraceae > Rutidosis > Rutidosis leptorrhynchoides. Next base: position 219,525,778 of record NC_092336.1, read on the forward strand.
CTGTGCGACCGGCATACTTTGAGAGCTCAATTGCTATACATCTGTTAGGAATATATAGCATCTCTATAATCTTGGAAAGAGTAGATTTAGTATGCAATGTCCTAGATCATTAATCATATTAGTAACTCGCATGATCTCAGTTTTACTTATAAAACCCTTTTGCATTCACAATTATCATTTATCACTAAGACTTGTCACTAAGACAAAAGATAATTGGTCGACCGGTGAATACAAGTTAATGTGAACTTCAAATGATCTTCCCTTTTCTTAGAATCCGTTGGCCTTAGGTCAACTTGCTTTTCTAAGAACGTCCAGCCAGGTTGAATTACTCATAACCCTTAAGCAACGCCTTAAGATAGCAAACATTAAACTAAGCTTCAAGAGACAAGAAAAAGTCATAAGGACATTAAATTGAGGTTACTAATACCTCAAGGGACTCACATAACATAGAAGTAGAGATCGTTTCTTCTATTTCCCTTATTGGTCGTCTTGATCACATGTGGTATGAATCACATGCTGCAACATTACTCCTTTCACAATGGAGGTATGTCTTTAAATTAATGTTGCACAGATGATAGTTCAAACATACTCAATGTTCAAAACTCGAGTTCACTTATCTACTCATAAAACTATTAAGAACTCACATCTGGATACTCATGACAGATAAGGTGAATTGTGAAAATTCACATAATATTTATATACTTATGAATGTGGCGTCAAATTATCTCAATCTCGAGCTCTCAATTGTCACTAAAACAATGTGCTTAATATACACCACTTTTCCATTTGTCACATGAAATGGAATTGATTACCCATGTGAGTGGGCTAATCATGTATCTGTCCGACATACTTTTCTCGATTCGCAACACAAAGAGCGAACAATAAAACAAGGATTTAAAAGAAATTCATTGCATTGGATATAAACTTAAACTTATAAGTACATTTATTAAAATAGTACATTTATTAAAATCTACGCAATCCTAGAGACCTAACATGCTTAACAAATGCATCTCTAGGTATGGGTTTTGTCAAAGGATCTGCTACCATATCATGCGTAGATATGTACTCTATACTTACTTCTTTTCTTGCAACCTTGTCTTTCACAAAATTGTACTTTATGTCTATGTGCTTTGTCTTATAATGGAACTTGGGGTCTTTTGAATATGCAATGGCAGCCTCATTATCAGAGTATATCAATGCTCGATCAATGGTATTGCCAACAACCCCCAAATTACTCAAAAATCGATTAAGCCACACGGCTTCTTGTACAGCCGCTGAAAATGCCACAAATTCAGCTTCCATTGTAGACAATGCTATACATGATTGTTTCTTGCTACTCCAAGATATAGCACCTTTGTTTAACAGAAAAACAAAGCCAGAGGTAGATTTTCTTTCATCCATATCTCTTCCCCAATCAGCATCAGTATAGCCTCTCATTTGCAGATTATTTCCTTCGTAGCACAAAGAGTAATGACTAGTACCCTTAAGATACCTAAGAATCCTTTTCACGGCTTTCCAATGGGTTAAACCTGGATTGGATTGGTATCGGCTTACCATGCCAACAGCAAAGCAGATATCCGGTCTCGTACACATCATAGCATACATGAGACTTCCAACCGCACTAGCATAAGGAACATTTTTCATTTTATGTTTCTCTTGTGGAGTTTGCGGACACTCTCTAATGCTCAACGTATCACTAATCGCCATAGGAGTGTCTATGGGGTTAGATTTATGCATGTTAAAACGTTCAAGAATCTTGTTGATATAAGTCTCTTGCGAAAGAGCCAACAACTTCCTTGAGCGATCCCTTGAAATCTTAACTCCAAGGATATATTCAGCTTCACCCATATCCTTCATTTCAAAGTTAGATGATAACCATCTTTTAACCTCGAAAACATACTCCTTATCATTTCCAGCAATCAATATATCATCAACATATAATGACAATATGACTATTTTTCCTTTAGACCTTTTGATATAAACACAATTATCTTCATTGACCACAGTGAAGCCATGTGACGTGATCACATTGTGAAAATGTATATACCATTGTCTTGATGACTGCTTGAGGCCATATATTGATTTAAGCAATCTACAAACCTTATGTTCGTGGCCTTCTTTAATGAAACCCGTCGGCTGTTCCATATAGATTTCTTCATCTAAATTTCCATTGAGGAAAGCAGTCTTTACATCCATTTGATGTAATTCAAGGTTCATACTTGCTACTATTGCTAGAATCAAACGAATTGATGTGAGTCTTACAACAGGTGAAAATGTTTCCTCATAGTCAATCCCTTCCTGTTGATTGTAGCCTTTTGCCACAAGTCGAGCTTTGTATCTTTCAATACTATCATCAGCTTTACGCTTTATTTTGAGAATCCACTTACTCCCAATGGCTTTTCTTTCTTTTGGAAGATCAACCAATTCCCAAACGTTGTTGGATCTCATAGACTCCATCTCTTCTTCCATTGCTTTGAACCATTCATCCTTTGCAGGACAAGTGAGAGCTTCATTTATATCTCTTGGTTCATCCTCTTCTAGTTGAACCATAAAAGTATAACCATCTTCGATCTCATACCGAAGTGGAGGTTTACTTTGACGACTACTTCGTCGTGGTTGGTTATCCAGTGAAACAGATTCTTGGTTTACCAAATTGCTCCCACTTGGATCAGAATTATGCTCGGTAGCAACGGGTTGAGGTTCTTCGGAAACATGTTCTTGATTTGCCATATTGCTCCCACTCGGATAAGAATTATCTTCATTCGCAATAGGTTGAGGAGTTGTATCCAAAGAAACAAATTCTTCGTCTTCACTCCTCAAATCTCTCCCACTCGAATGAGGTAATTCTGTAGTCTCAAATAAAGACCAATCTTTATCAAGGTCTCCTTGTTTTGGAAACTCATTTTCCAAGAATGTAACATCTCGAGATTCAAATTCAGTTATGCTCCCACTTTCGTGTTCACCTAAAAACACATAACCTTTTGATTGTTCAGAGTATCTAATGAAAACACATTTCTTTCCTCTTGGACCTAATTTTCCATATTTGTGCGAGGAATCCAAAGTATACGCTGCACAACCCCAAGGTCTTAACACATTCAAGTCAGGTTTGCGACCTGTCCATAACTCATATGGTGTGGAAGTTACTGATTTTGAAGGCACACGATTAAGTACAAATGTGGCAGTTAATAAAGCATCACCCCAAAAAGTGATAGGTAAATTTGCTTGTGCCATCATTGACCTAACCATTTCAAGAAGCGTTCTATTCCGCCTTTCTGCAACACCATTTTGTTGCGGAGTCCTGGGAGTAGTTAATTGACGTTGAATACCTTTAGCATCACATAGAGCTTTGAACGAATCAGATAGGTATTCACGTCCTCGATCGGTTCTTAATGCTTTAATCTTACGTTCTAATTGATTCTCAACAAAATTCATATAACTTTGAAAACAATCCAATGCTTCGGATTTGTGAGAGATCAAGTAGACGTAACCGAATCGAGAATAATCATCAATGAATGTGATGAAATAATACGCTCCATGCCTTGCTCGAACATTCATAGGACCACATATATCCGAATGTATTAGTTGCAATGGATAATCGGCACGAGTTCCTTTTCCAAATGGTTTTCTCGCAGTTTTTCCTGCCAGACAGTGCTCACAAGTAGACAATTCCACTTTATCAATATTAGCTAGTAAACCATCTCTAGCTAATCTATTCATTCTTTGTTGGCCAATATGACCAAGTCTAGCATGCCAGTTGTTTACATCATTATCAAATTTATTAGAAGATGCAACTAAGGAAAAACATGGTTTATTATTAAGATAATCAACATCCATCACGATAAAACCGTTAAGAACATAACCAAAACCATAAGAGTTTGTTCCCAAAGACAACTCAACAACATTATCACGAAAGTACAAATGAAAACCAAGTCTTAACAAAACCAAAACAGAAATCAAATTTCGACGAATTTGAGGAGCATATAAAACATCATGTAGGATTAGGGTTCGTCCTTCACGCATGACTAACTTGCATGACCCGATCCCTTCAACTGGAACTCTTGAGTTGTTTCCCACATAAATCCACATAGCTCCATGAGAAACTCGTCGAAATTCTACAAAGGCGTCTTTGTCCTTAGCTACATGGTCTGTTGCTCCTGAGTCTACAATCCACAAAGGTTGAGATTCAGTTAAGAAAACAGAACTAGCAACACAAAGTTTGCTAACATAAGCATCGTAAGAGTATACCTTTTTAGGCTCAGGACAATCACGAGCAAAATGCCCTTTATTGCTACAATTGTAGCATTTTACCTTTGCAATGTTTACTTTCTTGGAGGGACGTGTTCCCTTGCCACGATGATTGGTGTTTAGCCTTTTGTTGGACTTATAAGTTTCTTTACCCTTATGGTGATGAAACTTGCGCTTATGCCCAAAAGCATTTTTAGAGCTTGTCGCCATATTCACCTCAGTGATTGACTTACCGGCCTCAATCCGATCTTCTTCTAGCTCTAAATGGCGTGCACAGTCCTCAAAAGTCTTGATATTCTCATTGTGTGTGAGATGCATTTTCATTTGCTCCCAACTTTGAGGCAAGGAACGGATCATAGCTTGAACCTGTTGTTCATCAGTAAGAACATGACCTGCGTTTCTCAATTCACTTATCATGTTTGACATTTGTCTGACATGCTTTTTCATGGTATGATCAGACTTCTTTTTATATTGGTCAAACTTGATAGTGAGAGATCTCAGTTTGGTCACCGAGGTTGCACCAAACTTGTCAGCCAATGCTTTCCACATATCTTTTGCTAGTTCATACTTGCAAAAATCACGCATGATGTCATCATCCATGCTGCTCAGCAACGTAATGCGAGCAATGGTGTTCTTACGTTTCCAAGTGATGTACACTTCAGCATCCCTTTTATGTTGTTCCGTATCACCCACCTCGGGTACTTCCATTGATTGAGTAAGAGCAACAAGAGCCTCTTGCTCTTCCAACACATATTCGAGTTTCATGCTCCATATTTCGTAGTTGTCACCATTCAACTTAACACCTTTGTTAAGTTCAGCAACAATGTTCTTTGATGCGGAAGCCATGATTGAACACAAAAGTTCTATATTTAAGACAATTACACAAGGTTAGTTATATCCATCCAAATATGCAATCGTCTTGCTACTATATTATTTTATTAATAATAGGTCATCATAGGCTATAGAGAAAAAGGTCACTATGTTTCCAATTATCATCTATAAATCCTATTATGAAACCATCACTAACGCAATAATATATACAAGATTATAAATTTCTATAAATCCGAATTGGCACGACTTTTCGATAACATATTTCAAAACTTGAAACCGTCTAAGTGATATTGAAATAGTAGAAGTTTAGGATTTATCAGAAACATTTATTTTTACTTAAAGATAAATCTTCATTAAATAATATTTAAATTAAGATTCGAGTAGCAGTAGTATTTTTAATACTTTAACTTAAGAATTAGCATTTACTAGCCGTATTTTACAATACTTTAATTTATGTGTACTTAGTTCTCATCTAACAATAAAATATAAATTACATACTAGTTGGCTCAAATTTCAATATGTCTTTTACTAGAAAATATGGAGTACCGATATATGTTTAATAAATAAGGAACGAAGGAATGTGTTCAATAACCAATTTAAAGACTTGTACAGTTAAACGGTCCACTAGATTAATGGTAAAAGTTGCATTTGAGTGGGGTCAACTGACCCCATAAACTAAAGAGTCCCTTTTTCTCTGTTACATGAAGACAATATATAATGATGTGTTGTTCTTTCTAGCTAGCTAGGTGCCACATGCAAGTAGCTTTTCTAAATTGCTAGAACTCTTATTCACACGTGTCAACAACCCACAATATATATCTTGATCATCTACATCTACAACATACTGAACTATATATAACTGGTTAGAGAACCATTCTCATTTTCAAAACAAAAATAATTTTGTAAAACAAATAAAAGAATTTTGAGGATTTAAGAATGGCGAATTTAGACTAGCATCTTATGGCATCTATCATCAAGGCCGATTACCAAGAACATACATGAATAAAGGTCAAGGTAATTTGAAATTATATGCAATTTTGTATACAATCAGAAACAAGTTAGTATCAATTTTGCCTCCCTAGTTTTAGCGAGCCTAATTTTTTTTTTTTTTTTTTTTTTTTTTTTTTTTTTTTAAATCATTGGTCTCTTCATCCAAACCTGAAATTCTTCCAAATTTCACTAATTTTGTCTTTCCTTTATGATATACATCATATATACAGTAGATCAAAAAACTATATATATTATGTGACGACTACATATGTAGAACATGTGCATGGAATATGACAAGAGGATTTAACCGGGAAATAAACATCAAGCTCTTGATACCAATGTTGTAAAAATATAAATTCGAGATATACCGAATACGAGCGACGGAAGCGAATAGGATCGACGTTTAGATCACCGGTCGGGAAAGCAATCACAAATGGAAAGTTTTCACAGTTTCACAGCCTATATTCCTTCGACGGTTCGCAATGTTCCACTTGAACAAGTATACTCACAAAATCTCAATAGAATTATATGTATGTTTTTCTCTGCATTTTTTGTTCTATGTTTGTTAAGTGTTATATGTAGTGATTGTTCTCTTTAATGGGTTAACAACTCCCATTATATTAAACAAACATGTACTATGTGCCAAGAAGACATTAGTTGGTTCAACTACTCTTTCATTGTTTGTGGGTGATAAATAATCATTTTCTAACAGTTTTATTGATGTCCCTGAAATTAATCATCTTATTGAATATACCACCCACTATGTTGACCCAGAGTATGAAAGGACCAAAACTGTCACACCGAAAAGTGATGTGTATTCTTTCGGTGTGGTTTTGATTGACGTGTTTTGTCGGCAGTACGCACGTCGAGATCAGCCCTGGGAGTATACACACTTTGATGATAATATATGCAAACATATGAACTCAAAAGCATTGACCATTTTGTTAGAAACGCCTAATAAATGCTTGAATAATGAACGCGAAGAGCGCCCAGACATGGCTGAGGTTGTGAAACAACTTGAGGAAGCTTTATTTCTTCAATGGAAACATGAAAATCCTGTAAGCCCGTCATTTTTATTTGTATATTTTTCTTTCTGTTGTTCTGTGTTATTAGATGGGCAAATCCGGATCCAAGATATTAATAATCAATAAAGTTTTGAGAGAAAACTGACATCTTTTTTAGCCAATCAATTATTATGCGCATAATAGCCTCGTTTTTCTTAATAGATTGTTACATACGTAGTATTTATTAGTGGAGAAAACTAGTTCTAAACTGGTTAAGCCCAACGTATGCTTAGAAACCGGTGTCTGTCTATATGTCTGTCTTGATGAATTAATAAGCAATCCCTCGAGCACTTGAATGCATGAACTTATTTTAACAAAAGTTCATTAAGTAAGAACGTTCATTATCGTCCTTTTAAGCACTTTAGCACATGAAAGCTACATGACTCATATTCTTTTTGTAACTAATAATTGTTACAGGAAATACCTTATTGGATCTGGTGGATATGGTAAGGTGTATAAAGCAAAACTTCCCAGTTATGATCCTTTAATTTTGGAAATCCAAAGGATGAATCAAGAGGACGTTCTTAAGAAACCCAACCTTTTTGCAAAGTTCATTTTGGGAGGGAAGAACAAAAAGCAAATTCCTAAGAATGAAACTCCTAATAAGGAATGTCCTAAGAAACACCACACTGTAGCAATAAAACATATCTTAAAAGATGAAAATGGGCAAGGTAGACAAGGATTCTTTCTAGAAATTGAAATGCTTCGTAGGTGTAAGCATCCCAACATAGTGTCACTTATTGGCTATTGTGATGAAGATCCTGACTTGATCCTTGTATATGAGTTTGTTCCAAATGGTTCCCTTAGATGATTATTTAGGAAGCATAAAAAAAGAAACTCATCTTAACTGGGTTAGTCGGATTAAAATTTGCCTCGATATTGCACATGGGTTGGATTATCTACACACAAAGGTGAGTGATGAAGAAATGATGATACATCGTGATATCAAAAGTGCCAACATATTATTGGGAACAAATTGGGAGGCCAAGATTGCTGACTTTGGGCTCTCTAAGTTCTACCGTGCGAATTAATTGGCGAGCACTATCTTGACAGATAGAATTGCAGGCACTGATGTGTACTTGGATCCTGAATATTCAAAGACGGGTAAATTAAAAAATCAATCAGACATACTCATTCGGAGTTGTTTTATTAGAAATATTCTCTGGAACATTGGCGTATGAAAAAATTTACACCGATGAAAATGACAAGGAATTTGCAGCGGTAGCACGTAGGCGCTTCTCCGAGGGAACACTAATGGAAATAGTAGACCCACAAGTAATGGAAGAAACTGAGGAACTGTTGGACGGTGGTTGAATACCAACCACAATATATTTGACATGTTTTTTTGGTGGCTCAATTCCATAGATTCAATGTCAAAAGTAGCCTACAATTTTGGTGTATGAAACCAAAATATGAAATTGGAAAAGGAATAGTATGGCTATGTATTGTAGTATTGTTTTCATACATGGTGTTCACATGTACCTAATACATGTGTAAGATGCATTATAAATACATGGCCATGGAGAAGGTGAAAATCATCCAAATGGATCCATCCAAGTGAGGATCACAAGATCACAAATGAGAGAAAAACATAGTTGATAAGGTTTATCAATGGAGTATGTTTATTTGTGAGGTCGAGAGTTTTATTCTTGTAAGGAGTGTAAAAGGGTGTACGAAAAACTTAGATTTTATCTTAAAATCTAAGGGACTTGGGTTTGGGTTAACTCATAGTGTATTTTTTCTTGTACCGGGTTCTTTTATTTTATAAGAATAAAGGAGACTCTTGGGGTGGACGTAGGCAATGTTTTGCCGAACCACGTTAAATCGTCGTGTTATCAGTTACTTTATTTGCTTTCTATTATTTCTCGCAAGTTTGTCTCAAACAAATTATATCCTAGCTTCCGCTGGTGTGGGTGTGCTAGGCAAGTTGTCATAACAAGTGGTATCAGAGCGTATCCAGGTTTATCGGATAGTTTTTTGTTTGGAGATGGCGAGAAACGGCGGTATGCAATTTAAGGTGGAGCCATTTGAGATGGCGGATGACGATTGGTATATTATTGAACACATGGATGTGTTTAATGGCCTGGTTAATCAACTTGAATAAGTTGAGGTTTAAAGGAGGAAGAAGATAAGACCCTTATTCTTCTGGCCTCTCTTCCCAGTTCGCAGGATAAGAGACGAAGATTCAATGACCGTTTTGAGCATGGGTTTGCTATGGTTGGTCATGGAAGGGGAAGGTTTGCCGAGAAGAGATCTAGCGATAACAGTAGGTCTAGATCAGAAGACGGCGTGAAGGGTATCCAGTGCTTCAAATGTCATGAGTGGGGTGACTACGGACGGACTGTCCACTCTGGAGGAATGGTGAAGGTAAATCTGGGGGGTTCATCGGCTGCGGTAGCAGTTATTGTACAGGTGGGAGATGTTCTCACAATCTCCAAAAGTTCTACTTCTGCTCAAGATGAATGGATTTTAGATTCTGATTGTACGAGGCATGTGTGTTCCAAGTAAGCTTATTTTGATAAGCTAATGTTAAAGGACGCGGGGTGCTGACTTTAGGTGATGGTTCAACATGTGATGTTGAGGGTGTTTGCATGGTGAAAATAAAATTGTTTCACGGAGCTGCTTACGCTCTTGGTGGTGTGGCGTACACACCAAGGATGTGCAAGAATCTAATTTTCTCATGCGTGTTGGATTCTCAAGGATACGGTTATTAGGCCGTAGGTGGAGTTATGAAAATAACACGTGGCGTGAAGGTCCTGAAGAGATAGAAGTACGAGGGTTTATATCGTCTGGTGGCGAGTACAAAATATACTCGTGTCTCGAAGGTTTTGAAAGCGTGCACGCGGGAAATAGGTCGGGAACATGTTGGGACATGTTAGACCAAGGTAGACGATGGTGAGAAGGAAAATCCTACTGTGGTAAGAGAGGTGATTCGAGACTCCTCTCCGGTGTCAACTAGGTAAGTTGACAGGGTTAGCTGCACATAATTATTGGTCGTGTTATTTGAATCGGGGTTCGGGACCAAGGTGATTCAAGGTGTGTGTAGTGGGGATAAGGTGGCCAATGGTGAAAGTACTTGGTGATAGTATTTTCAGTGAAGAAGAAGATGGAATGTTCGCAAAGGTGGAGATTGTTGGACGGTGGTTGAATACCAACCACAATATATTTGACGTGTTTTTTTGGTGGCTCAATTCCATAGATTCAATGTCAAAGGTAGCCTACAATTTTGGTATATGAAACCAAAATATGAAATTGGAAAAGGAATAGTATGGCTATGTATTGTAGTATTGTTTTCATACATGGTGTTCACATGTACCTAATACATGTGTAAGATGCATTATAAATACATGGCCATGGAGAAGGTGAAAATCATCCAAATGGATCCATCCAAGTGAGGATCACAAGATCACAAATGAGAGAAAAACATAGTTGATAGGGTTTATCAATGGAGTATGTTTATTTGTGAGGTCGAGAGTTTTATTCTTGTAAGGAGTGTAAAAGGGTGTACGGAAAACTTAGATTTTATCCTAAAATCTAAGGGACTTAGGTTTGGGTTAACTCATAGTGTATTTTTTCTTGTACCGGGTTCTTTTATTTTATAAGAATAAAGGAGACTCTTGGGGTGGACGTAGGCAATGTTTTGCCGAACCACGTTAAATCGTCGTGTTATCAGTTACTTTAGTTGCTTTCTATTATTTCTAGCAAGTTTATCTCAAACAAATTATATCCTAGCTTCCGCTGGTGTGGGTGTGCTAAGCAAGTTGTCATAACAGGAACGTTGTTTTGGTCTGAAGGTGGGACCTAATCAAGAGTCTCTGGAAACATTTGCCAAAATTGCTATTCAATGTTTAGCAGAAACTCAAGGGGAGCGACCAAAACTGACAGATATCACTAAGGAACTTGAAATTGCATTAAACCTTCAAGTAAGTCAATGCTTTAAATCCAATACAACAATTATTTTCTCTGTATGCTTGACCTCTAAACAATAAGTCAATAAAAAAAATTTATGTTAAAGTTGATAAAATAGTTAAACAATTGAAATATGCCCGGTGTAATCAATACCTTTTCTAGAAAATGGTTAAGCATACAAAGCTAAGTTGACACTAAATTATGGGCTTTAATCTCACAAAAAGAAAGTTGATGTTAGACTGGTAAAGTGCATAGATTATTCTCGTTATTAAATTTTTTATTATGTATCACTATATTTGTCTGTTGCAGTATCGGTTTTGTATCTTGTTTGAACTTCGAACCCGTTTATTTATGTAACTGTTTTTTTTGTCAGTAAAATAAAAATGCTATTTAATAAGTATAAACTGCTATTTAATAATAAGTATAAACTATAAACTAATCATCTAAACGTAACCAAAATACAACATATTTATCTTTATGTAAAATTTCAAGGTGGACATTTGTATGAAAGTAAATTGGAGGTATATTTTGTTAATTATGTATACATTATGTAAGTCAACAAACACTCACTTACATTTTGAAACACTAACATATATTAAATGAAATGAAAAGCTTGTAAGTTTTCTCTATATGATGTCTTTACTTTCCGTAGAATTCTTTACACTGCATATAATAAAAACTTAAAGTAAATTATCATGTTATCAAGTATCCCATGGTTCACAGGAAACGCGCAAGGACATTCTTGAATTTTCGCTTGAGGACATGCAATTGGCCACCGAAAACTTTAGTGAAAACAATTTGATTAAAAAGGAAGGATTTGGGATGTTATATCGAGGAGAAGTTCCAAATGACATTGGGTGTAGATATCCAGTCATTTTAAAGGTCACCAAATCTTCAGAAGAAAATAACTTTCTAAGAGAGCTTGAAATCCTCTTTGGGCATAAACACAGAAATATTATCGGCATTGTTGGTTATTGCAAGGAAACGGGTGATAAAATTATCGTTTATGAAAATGCATATAATGTAAATACTCTTGTTAGCCATGTGAATAATGTTAGTCTTACATGGACAAAAAGACTTGAGATATGCTTAGGCATTGCAAACGGGTTAAAATTTCTTCATAAAGGTTTTGGAAGACACCAATCAGTTGTACATAGTGACATTAAAAGTGCTAATATCGTACTAAATGGAGATTGGACTCCAAAAATAAGTGGGTTTGGGTTTTCCTTGATAATTCGTAAAAGTCAAGAGATGGAATATTTCGTCAATGATGTTCCTAGGTCACCCGACTATTGTGATTCCGTCTATTGTGATCCCGTCTACTGGAAAACTGGCTTTTTAACTAAAGAATCTGATATTTATTCCTTTGGTGTGGTTTTATTTAAGATGTTAAGTGGAACACTTGCATGTGTAAAGGATTTTAGAGAATCTAAGCAATTTCAAGACTTCTTAGTTGATGAGATTGTTTTAGAGGGTATTAAGGAACAAATTAAAGCCAAATCGCTAGCTACATTTGGAAGGATTGCCTGTCAATGCTTGCATGAAAAGCCAGAAAAACGACCTAAAGCGGATGAAGTATATATGCAACTCAAGAAAGCATTAGATATCCAAGTAAGATTTCACAATTTACAATTTTTCCATATTTTAACGAATTAAAATGACAGTCATAATTTCTAAATAAAATTGGAACTATCTAGAATTAAATTAACATACAAAAAGTGCTTACAAATTTTCACGTGATGTATTTAGTAACAAATCTTTTCAGGTGTTGAGCGATAGATTGATTGTCAAAAAAGTTTTGTATTCGATGAAACTCGAAGAAGAAGGTAATCTGAGTGACCATATCGTCACCTTTAAACGATTAGTTTCGAAGTTGTCCGATATAAATGAGATTATGAAAGAAGAGGACTTGGCACTTTGTATGTTGTCATCATTACCGAAATCGTACAAACGGTTTGTGGATGATATGTTAACAGGAATCACCAGTTTGAAACTTAAAGACGTGCTTGAGAAGTTAGGCGACAAGAACTAAATAAACGAGAGCTCTTATGTGTGAAGATCCATTAGCTATACAGGTTCTCAGAATTGTTTTTAAATTTTCAATGTGACAGCTTGATTATTCTAAGTGGTTGTTATTAAAGTTAAATTTGCTGCAAGTATTTTTTTGTGCACATTTTTTCGTAGATAAATACAGAAACGCCGATGAGTGATTGTGGTCAAACCACATACCTCAATAAGAGAAATATGAATACTAAAAGCAAAGCAGGTAAGTGCTTAGTGGCATTACACATACACGCCAGCAAATGTGGTTAGTGGTTACATGGTAGACCTGTTATTATTTCGACGTAATCATCTTTTGTCAGCCACCTCTGAACATCATGATCTCTGATGTTCATGACGTGTAAATCAAAAGCCAGAAAACAAACATGTAGTTAATGATCGGACAGTTTAACCGAGAGCTATGAATTTTCGAAATTGATTTTGTTTTGGAGAGATTTTTCTATGCAAACTTTTATATTGGAGGGCAATCTGAAGCAGTCCAATTATTTTCATGTTTAGAACATAAGTTGACTATGTTGACTTTTTGTCAAAAAGTCAAAGATCGAGATTTGATTGAGATCCATGATTTCGAGATTCAGGTATAGTTTTCAAAATCAATATCTAAATTTAAATTGCGTTTAATTTAAAGTTTAGACTGATGATTTACGCATGAATTTTGCTAGTACTCGTCCGTTCCTTGATCTTCTCAAGTGGCATTGAATTAAGCAATTTCTAATGAATGATGTAGAATACTAATGATTCATGGAGTGATTGTTCATCATTGGATAGGTTTAATTTGGCTTTATTTGATGTTTGATCAAAGACTTTCTTGAAAATTTCACGAGATTCTGTTATTTTTATGTATTAAAATACATTACAATCAAATTAATGAACGTTTTAGAACAATTGTGTCAGTTAATCTCCTGTTAATTAAGAAATTTGATGATTTTCTGGAAATTTCATTTCAAATGTTCTTGAGAAGTTCTGCTCAAATTGATATTCAAACATAATTTGTTGTTATATCTGAATCACTTAAGTTTCAGTGTGTTTTTTATTTTCTCGGAAAATTCATTTAACATACTTTTGTCGGGAAATTACAATTCCACAACCAACTCTAACAAACCACCACAAAAATCTGACACAAGGTTGAGCCAAACCCAAAAACCTTAGGTCACTTTGTTTGATCTGTGTACTCGGTCACATGCACTACTTAGCTCAGTCAATTGTCCTAACTACAACTCTTGATAACCGGTCATCAGGTAAACCAAGGTTCAACCAAAAACCGATCACAAAATCTAAAGCGTCGTTTGGTTGAAACTTGAAAGAATGGTTTTCGAATGAATGAAATGTGTCAAGGGAATTGGAATTCGAAGAATTGGAATCCGAAGGAATTGGAATCCGAAGGAATTGGAATCCGAAAGAATTGGAATTGATAAATTCCATATAATATGAAAAGATGTGCTTTTTTATTTACAAGAAATGAAATTGAATTCCATTTTAGAAAATAATTAAAAAGTTATATAAAAAGTTTTAGGTTTTAAATTTTCGATTTCATTTTTAGACTTGCATTTCGGTTTTAGATTCACTAACCGAAAACGCGTGGCAAAAAGGCGCGGCAAAAAGGCGCGTCAAAAAAGCGCATCGAAAAAGCGCAGTGAAACACCACAGCTAAAACGCATGTCGGAAAACGTTCGGTGGAAACCCCGGGCTGAAACGCCGGGGCGAAAAGCGTCACGATAAGCGAGTCGAAACGCGTGTCGGAAAAAAACGCAGCGCCGAGGAAGCAAGCGAGAACGCGCCTCGAAAAACCGGCCTCGAAAAACGCACGTCGAGAACGCACTTCAAAACAGGGCGTCGAAAACGCGCGTCAAAATGAACAAAAAATATAAATGTAAATATTTGAAGTCGTTTTAATATTTCATAGATTTAATGTTGAAGAAATCCAAATCCACCAACATCCTGAAGGAATAAATATTCCATAGATGAATAAATCTCAAAGAATTTGATTTCTTCCTAAATATGTCAAATAAACGGAGCGGTGTAAGAAATTAAATTGCAATTCCATCAAATTCCCATGAGATTACGTGAACCAAGCGGGACCTAAGTTTCTCGGGAAATCAAAACACACGAGAATTTATTCTCGAAAACTGAATCAAATCAAATCATAAAACTAGCTTCTCGGTGATTTCCACAATCAACTTTCCACAATCAACTCATGTCGTATTTCGATTTGTCAAGAATTTAACAAGAAAATTTTCTCGGTAAATCGAGTTCTTGAAAAATAACCGGATACCAAGTTACGGGCATTAGTTCTAAATTTAAACCATTCTGAAAATTAAGTTCTTTCTTGATTGGAGTATCAGATTACAATTTAGACGAATACAGCAAGCAAATTGATAAAGATTTATCTTTAGTGAATATACAAGCCTCAAAGCTTCCACGACATTCTGAATGAAGATCACCAAGACACCAAATGTGCATCAATGACGATTTCAGCATGTCTAAAGAATCCTAAACTTTAAAACTTCGAAGAAGTCATCAAATAATTGTAGATGAAACGAAAAATCAATCAACGATCATGAACGAGTATGTCATCAAAGGAGAAAGATTATAAAGACCTTAAAGTTCAAGACCATAACTCATTCTACATTCAACCTTAGAAAGCTCATTCTACGTTCAACCTCTGAAAGATAAGTCTTCCAAGATCAAAGTATAGAGATAATCCATAACAACTCACATCTATCTAGGGGAGGTTGTTAGGGTTATGATCATTAAAATATGCATTTGTGATGGGGTTAAGTCTTTGTAAGGGAGCTTTAAACACAAGTCCCCCACCTTTATTCCATACAACTTACACCCCTAACACATAGTAAAATATCTAAACCTACCCACACACACCATTATCTTTCAAACTCTCCCCAAGCTTCCATTCACCATTGATGGAACATAAGCTAGTAGATTACAGAGTTTCCTAATTACACAAATTAAAGGAAGCTATCGAATTGTAATCATAAGTAATCATTTGACTATTGATAATTTATATGATTACATTTCCGTATTACAAACTGCAGTTCCTCAACAGATTAAGATATGCACAAGCAAACACACAACGCTTACAATGAAGAGAGCAGATTCTAGAAGGGCACTAGGTTGAAACCATACATTGGTAAGTAAAGCGGCTTAACTAGTAGTGTGCACACCAAATATCAGAAGTAACCCCATTGTAGGTTGTTTACCTCCATAAGAACTTGTTTCCATTTTAGTACAGAATCAACTATATCGATTTGAAGGGTGGTTCCAGAGCCAAATAGTGGTAAATGAAATCATGCTTATAATAAGATTGATAGTTTAGAAGAAAATAACATCATTCAAAATCAAATTAAAAGTTCATAACCCGGATCAGTTAGTTACTCGTGTCAAGTCTTGAAATATTGAAATCAATTTCATAACTCATCTTCATAAAACTTTAGAGACTCAAAATCACTTTTAGTCAAATGATGGATTTTTACATATAAACCATACATATTTGATTACTAAGAAAGCACACCAGCTGTTTGTTAATATGCCAATGAGAAATTTATAATTGTAGACCAACTGTAAGAAGCTCACAACCAGTAAGCATCGATCATGATACATAAACCTTACCATCTTTGTACAAAAAATTATAATGAACAAAAATAAGTGCCTATAACCAGCAATACAGATATACACAGCAAGAAATTATTAAACTACAGAGCAAAGCATATAAGTATTAATTTAGTTATTGCGAGAATCAATCAATCAATTACAAATTAAAAACCCTACCTTAATTACCGTTCACAAATCGTCTGTGAAGCTGAGAAATGAGAAATCCAAAACTGTGCGAATCCTTAATGAGAGTGGCAAAGAGGATAATGAGAGATGAGAAATCCAAACACCAGATTTATTATTTATTATTATTATTATTATTATATTATTATTATTATTATTGAAATGGTAAAGAGGATAATGAGAGTATACCAGATCGATCTCCTTGTTAAATTAGTTTGCGAAACCTGAACTGTATGCCAATTTAACCTTTTTTAAGATTTAGGATTGTAATGTAATTTAATGTAATGTAATTGGGTTAGACGCCTGTTAAATTTGAGTTGGAAAAAACAAGTCAATAATGAGTTGGGTGTTATTGTATTTTATGAGTAATTAAAAGACGAGATGGTGATATTGTACGGTTATAGTTCTATACAACCGTATGACAAAAGATCGAGCTTAATGTATACATGTATGTTATCCGATGAAGATTGCAGCTTAATTGAAACGCCCCGTTCATATCGATTATAAACGTTACATAATAGTTGATTTCATTGCGAGTTATTTGACCTCTAAATGATACATTTTACAAATATTGCATTCGTTTTTAAAGACAAACTTTCATCACATCGAAAGTTGACGGCATACATACCATTTCATAATATACCCAACTATAAATGACTTAATAATTAATATTATTCTTGATGAACTCAACGACTCGAATGCAACGTCTTTTGAAATATGTCATGAATGACTCCAAGTACTATCTCTAAAATGAGCAAATGCACAACGGAAGATTTCTTTCATACCTGAGAATAAACATGCTTTAAAGTGTCAACCAAAAGGTTGGTGAGTTCATAGGTTTATTATAAAGCAATAAAATTCTGTAATTTTGATAGACCACAAGATTTAAATGTTCATGGTACAAATGAGCCCGAATCCTATACCCGCCTGTAATGTACATGCGATACCTTTTAAATACAGTACACATATCTCGTGTACGAAATCATTTTTCAAAATGCTTCATAACCGTACACATATCTCGTGTACAAAATATCATACACATAACGTGTGTATAAAATCATTCTCTCGATACATAACATTCACATTTCTTTGCTTGCTTTCGATGCTTGGTAACCGACCTTAACATTTAATGCGCATCATAAATATCCCCAAAATAAACAGAACTTTCAGTCTGTAATCAATATATATAAACTTCGAAGTACTAAACACCACGCCCACTAGATCTTCCGTCTAGTGAACATTTTGGGTGGGGGTGTTAAACCCGGTAGCTACCTTTAAGATTCGCGTGAATTAGGGGTCATACCCGTTTCCTAATTCTTAGGTTACCAAGCTATAATAATCAGAGGAAAATATTCACATCAATTAGTGGCAATTATAACGTCCAACTAATTCAAATATAATAACCAACAGAACCTCTCGTCTGTATAATAATTCATTCGAGGAATGTTTTGCTTGTGTCTATCTCGTCAAACATTTATAAAAACATCTCATGTATTCTCAGTCCAAAAATATATTTCAAAAGCATTTAATAAAACAGTTATAAAAACAGCGCATGTATTCTCAGTCCCAAAAATGTAAAGAGTAAAAGGGAATCAAATGAACTCAATATACTGTATTTTGTAGTAAAAATACATATGACGACATTGAACAATGCAGGGTTGGCTTCGGATTCACGAACCTATATCATTTGTATATATATTAATACACATAATCGTAACCGAAAAAGTTTATATATATATATATATATATATATATATATATATATATATATATATATATATATATATATATATATATATATATATATATATATATATGTATATATATAATTTATTAATTATATCATTTTTATATTAATAATAGATGTATGTTCCATATATTCATAAAAATATTAATTCTGCTATGTTATATGTATTAAATATATCATTTTTTAAATAGTAATCATAATATTAGTAATGGTAAAAATAATAATAATAATAATAATAATAATAATAATAATAATAATAATAATAATAATAATAATAATAATAATAATAATACTTAATATTACTAATAAAAGTAATAATGTTAATAATAGTGATTTTTATAATAATACTTGTAACAATATTAATTTTACTGTTAATGATAGTTATGATAATGATCTTAGTAATTACATAATATTAATACTCATTATAATTTTAATAAAACTACTTATAATAATAATAATAATAATAATAATAATAATAATAATAATAATAATAATAATAATAATAATAATAATAATAATAATAATGATTATGATACTTATAATGATAATTATAATACTAATAATAATTATAATAGTAGTAATAATAATCATAATAATAATAATTATAAAATGATACAAGTATTAATTCTAATGAAAATAATAATAACCATATTAATATTAATCATAATAATCATAATAATGATAACAATACTTATATTAATCTTAGTAATAATAATAATAATGATAATACTTGATAATCTTAATAATAACAATATTAATAATATTTATAGTTTCTATAATTTTAATAATAATAATAATTGGTAAATAATAATAATAATAAAAATTTTAAGACTAATAATAATAATAATAATAATAATAATAATAATAATAATAATAATAATAATAATAATAATAATAATAATAATAATAATAATAATAAAAATCTTTGGTATTGAAAAACTACCTCAAATAAGCTTAAAAAAATTAGTTGCCACTAGCAGGGCTTGAACCTCTTGCTCACACTCAAACACACTTAACCATCCTGCCAAACTTGTTTTGCTGATTTATAATGCAAATCCAAAATATATAACTAGTTTCTGTTTCACTCGAATTCATCATCCTCTTCACCAAAATTCAAACAATCAAAATAACTCAAAGATTAAGATAACGTATTTATAGTTTTGTTAAAGACTTATAAACAACAACAAAAATATAAAGTGGTATTATTTATAAACAAGAAAAACGAAAAAAAAAATTGCTGCTTGCTGCCGTCGCTGTTATGAATGAGAAAAAAAACTTTGATTTCGAGAACGTTTTGGACAAATGTTACAACACGAAATAAGTTTCAAATCATTCCTAAAATCTATGGGAATCGTCAATTTAACTGAAAACATCACAGAAAGTTAGAATTTGATTGAAGAATGAAAGTTGACTTTTAAAAACCAAAATTTTGACTTCGAAATTGGAACTTGATATTAGGAATTGGAACTTCAAATTTTGCAGATAGTTTTATTAAATGATTTTTAACTCAACTGCAATTATGGATTTTGAAATTAAATTCGTATTCAAGTTTTTGCAACAACAAAAAATGACACAACAGAGTATTTGAGCTTTATTTCATAAATTTTTGTTTTATTTTTCCTAAATGCAGTAGAGGGTAGTAGTATTTAAAGGTAATAATCGAATAATTGAAGTAGTAATAAGGTACCATCGATTTTGTTTTGGATTCACAATTTGAAGTGGACGTTTACTAAAGCAGAAGGAAGGACAGAAAGAAAAAAATAAAAAAAAATAAAAAACAGGAATTGATATGCAACTGATTTTGTTGTGTTCTGTGATTCAAATTCGATTTTGTTATCAATTTAGCGACAGAAACAAGATTCATTACAGTTGATGGAGAAGTAAACGGGTTCTAGTTCTTGGTATATATATCTGTTTATATATGATTTGTATAAATAAATAAATAAGTAATTTAATAATAATATTAATACTAGTAATAATTATATAAGTAATAAAAATAATAAAACTAATAATAATGATAATAATATCAACAATAATAATAATAAATATATTACTAATAATAATAAATTATAATGATACTAAAATGATAATGTTAATAAGTTTAATAATAATAATCATAATAAAAATGATATTAATAATATTATAACTAATACTAATAATAACACTACTTATAATAATATTAAAAATGATATTACTAATGATAATCAAAATAAATTGTATTACTTTTATAATAATGATTCTTAATGGCAATGGTAATAAGAATATCTAATAATAATACTAATATTAATCATAATATCTAAAATTATAATTTTACTACTAGTTATAATGATATTAACCATGATAACAATAATATTATTAATAATAATACTATAACAAATCAAATGTATCAAATTTCATATTATAATTTTAATAATTTTAATAGTACTGATATTATTATTAATAATAATAATGAATGTAAAAATAATGTAACAACTATAATTAAACTTGTAATTACATTTAATATATTAATTTTACAATTTATTACTTATGTAATGTTTACTAATTATACAATATATAATTGAATTATTACATATAATAATACTTATACATAGAATTCCTATATATTTATGTGTATAGATTTATTACAACATACACATCTTTCATCACCAAGCAACTCAGATCCTCCGATTCTCAACTAGGGTTTCGAAACGGTAACAGCAGAAGCGTACGTTGTTGAATCAAAGTAAGTCGCGAAGGAATCACTAATTAATCAACAAATAATCCACGTTTCCATCTCAAATCCTGAAGGAATCACGCAGAAGAAAAACCTAATGAGGAGATCTCCATCTTTAACCTAATTCAAATCGCTACCACAACTCCCTCAGCTTCCGTCACCATCCACCGTCGCCAGATTCTCGCTTCAATTGCTCGGAACTGTCACCACGTCCCACCGCCTATCACAATTCGCGTCCCTGAGGTGTATACAACTTTTTGGTTTGATTTAAGATATATACAACTTTTTTTTTTTTTTTTTATGATGATGCTGAGTTTTGATGAGTTACTGCAATTTTTTTAATTTCTATTTTGTATTTGTATGTTTGATTTGCAGTTCCTCTGTTCCGGTTACCTATTGTGATTTTGTGAGTGTTTTGGATGCACACTAGGTGTTCGATTGAATGTCAGTGAGGCTTCAACGTTCTTATCTCAATGTAAGGAACCTTTAACTTGAATGCCTCCAAATTCTTATAAACTTGGATGTCATAATATGTTCCTTTTAGAGTTGGTTAGAAGAAATAAGTCCTGGAAGAAAGCATTCTATCAGTGGAGTGAATTGTTAACATCAAGATTTAGTGGTGAATATGAGAAGACAATCTGATGGATTTACATCTTTATTAGAATTGGAACAAGTAAATTCTTCGATTATACAAAATTATGGTATCCATTTTTGGTTGTTGAAAAAGGGCGTTGGTGGTTATTCATTGTATTGCCGACACTTGCACCACCTCCGCCGTTGTTTTTATTTGTTTCAGAACTTATTAGGTAATTTTAAAATAATCACTATCTGGTATATGTCAGTTGAATATGAGTGAATTTTTATACTGACATTGATTGAGCATTCAATTTTCAATTTCATTGAGTGAATGTGTTATACCGACATTTAATTTTTTCAATTTGTTTTGGGCATGTTGTAGCATGTGCCTTTGTTTGTAATTCGGTTTGCCTTCATATGGTACTAATTGACGCTATTTGAGATCTGCCTGTACGTATCTTTATTTTCAAGTTCGATAAGTTCATTTACGTCTAATTTATCGTTATCATACTTTATTCGTATTGCTATGATTTTTATGTTTTTTGTAATCACAGCTCTTCACGACATACAAACACTTCATTTGTGATGCTTAAGATCGACTTTTGTGGGATCTTGCGATTGATTGATTGCAGATACAATAGATGAGGTATGGCATTTGCACCTGCAAATAAGAATACTACAACTTTGGGTACAGGTCTTATACGGGCTAAGGTTTTCATTTAACTTATATCCATTTTTTACAACAGGATAAAGTAAGTATTACTCGGTCCTCTGGTCGATCGATGATTTTGGACGTTTGAATCGATCGACATGGTGAAAGGTTAGGGTTTACTTTCAGTTTGTTTGTTGCAATTAATTTTTAGAGTTGTCTATATTTGCAGGTTTTGTTTTTTTGAAAACGGGTCTTGAAATTATATTGGTTAAAGTGGGAAATCATGATGCATTTGGGTCATAATTGTCCATTCTGACCCGTTTACATTATTTTTTGTAAATTCGAAGTTGCTAACAGGTTTATAAAGTCATTTTAGAGTTGTGGAGTGATTTTTTGTAATCAATTTTAGTTGGTTTTTATTTGTATGTATGGACATGTGTGTGTACAATTGTAGTTTTCAATTTGTGTGCGTGTGTTGTGGTATGATGTTACTCTATGCTTTCGTGAAAGGCATATATATCTTGTAAAAGATTTGTTCTTTGTTTTATTTGATATATTATTCGACTAATATATCTGTTCAGATTTCAAATATTTTACTTGATAGATTTTTCAATTAAATAGCGGCATTCTTGAAATCATTCATCCTTCTTTTTATAAACTTGAAGGATGTAGAGGCTGTAATGGAATCAAGACACACAAAAACAATATTTCCTTGCAAAGATGCGTAAGAGAAAGGATGAAGAACGTGAATCAAATGACCCTCTAATGGTTAGTTACATCTATGTAAGTATGCAATTTTTTTTTACCAGAGGTGTCTAAATGGGTGGGTGGGTCAATGGGTTAGAAATTAGGAAACTTGCTGGACGAGTCCAAAACTATTGTTATATTAATCGCTATAATCTAATGATTTATATGTTCGAGGTGTGTTACTTACACTTGAACTATGGTGTGTTTGTTATTATGTTGATTTACGACGTGTTAGTTTGCATGGGACGATAGTTAGTAACAAAAAGTAAACAATCAGTTTCTAAAATTGTGTTGGGGTGGTGCGTCATTTGACCTAATTGTGCATGTTAGTAGGTATGGAATTTTGGATAGTTATGTGACGACCCGGGAATTTCTGACTAAATTTAAACTTAATTCTTATATGATTTCGATACGATAAGCAATGTATGTAATGTTGAGTCTCCAAAAATTTTGAACGGTTTTCTTTTATTCAATTGATCTTCGACTGTTCTCGACGATTCACGAACAACTAAATGTAAATAGATATATGTATATATATATATATATACATATATATATATATACATATATATATATATACATATATATATATATATATATATATATATATATATATATATATATATATATATATATATATATATATATTTAATTACATATAATAATTTGAAATATTAATTGAACTTATGTATGAGTTAGTTGTTGGAAATAAATATGTAAAATAATATGCGATATAATGAAAACTATTATTACAAATGTATATATATATATATATATATATATATATATATATATATATATATATATATATATATGTATATATATATATATATATATATATATATATATATATGTATATAAATATGTATATAAATATTAACACTCGGTTGATGTTTTGTTAGTTTTAATATAGATACTGTACATGTTCATGAAGGATTGAAATAAAAGTTGGACTGTAAATTGATTACAAAGATTTTAGATTTGTCAAAAATATTTTTACCTTTTTAAGATTAAATATTAGTACTCCGTACCTATAAATTGGAACAGAAAATAAATAATTATCGAACCTTTTTGATCAGGTTTCAAACAGTTAATGAGTGAAATAATTAAATATATTTAATCTAAAAATTTGAGATTTTTAGAAACACTTTTATATTTTAACTGTTTAGCAACGGGCACGATATTATATCATAATTAAACTGTCGGCACAAGAAGTTAATATTAAAGGGCTGCTAATTTGTTGTAACACGTTTTCTTTCTTTATGATTGACTACTAACATGATTATTATATTATTACTTGTCTCCAACTATTTCCTTTATAATAATAAAATGGTTTATGGACTAGAGTAGTTTGAGTATTCTAGTTCTGTGTTGTCTAATTTTTTTTATATATACATCTTCATATTGAGACTTAAAGAAAAACAAAAACCAAACACTTATCTTCTTGAATTACCACCTTATTACTTCCTCGATCCCTATTTAATCATCACCTTTAATCCCTCTAAAAATCGATCACCATTGGGTATGGTTAACTGAGATCACTACACCACCTTACAACCGAGAACAACCTTTCACCTAACTTGCATCGAAACCCACCATCTTGGTGAACCCACAAACCTTAACGACATCACCTGGCCTCCGTCACTTGCAACGAGTCACCCTACATCACCACAACCCTTCCCATCTAAAACCAACCCACTTGTAATTGCCGCTACTGTTATAACCACAAGAACCACCGCCACCTCCTTCATCACCAGACCTCCATAACCATTAATCAAAAATGTTACAATTGTAATTTTTATGTTTCTGTCGAGCCAAAGCCAAAGAACCACCACACCAACTTTGGCGACTAAGTCATTGCTACTACTGTTCGATCACCACCATGGACCTTCGATCATCTCTCTAACTCTCTCCCTCTCATCATCTTCCTCTTCTCTCTATCTTATTCCCTCTCATTTAACGATTTCTGTCCTAATCGATATGCAACACTCAATAAATGTTGCACGATTTCTAAAGAGCTACAAGGCCTGTTAACATCACCATCAACACCGTCGGCCACCTCGCACACACTTCATCGAGTCATCACTAAAAAAAAATTCACCACTATAACCGCCACCATCAATCATCTTAAATAACCATGATCACCATAACAAACCCTATCGAATTTCAATTGCAACTCTATTATACTACTGCTGTAAAGCTTCGAGAACATCACAATCATCGCGAGCTCCTGTTTGTTTTCTGTTTCGAACAAATAACTCAAACCCATCACCACTTTCGTCATTCACCACCCCATGCTTAAACCATCATCATAAAACCCACAACCCATCTCCAAAAACATGTTCTGTGCTCGACTTATTTACTTTGTTGTAACCGAACACCACCCATTTAACCACCATCGGACACCCTCATAAGTCACCATCACCACCGTAAAACACTAAACTCTTCCTATTTGTTAATTTAAAACCAACTGTTTTGCTATTTGTTATACGAAAACCACTGCAGCGTTTTCTTTTCTTTGTAATTCAACCATCTATCACCTTCATCTCTCTCTCTATTCTAGATTACTAACATTAAAACCCAAAACCCTAACCCACTTGTTCAATCTCTTTCTGTCCCAGCTGCAAACCGATCAAAATACTGCTGTTGCTACTCTCCTGTATCTATTTTAATAAAAGAGGTTGAAAATATTACAGCGAGAATGAAGACGTTGAATAGGGAAAATAACTAGCGAAGAAGAAGAAGATAAAGATGATTTTTGTGAGGATAATAACGTATGGTGTTTACATGAGATGACCCGACCCAATCCATAGGGACGAATACAATAACAATTGATAACATTGCGAGGTACTTGACCTCTATATGATACATTTTACAAACGTTGCATTTATTCTTAAAAAGGCAAACTATCATTACATCAATATTTGACATTTTCGTCTAACATTTCATAATATCCAAATGACCTAATCTGTCATTTACTTATTTATATTCTCTATTGAACTCCAATGACTCGAATGCAACGTCTTTGTATCATGGCTTAAAAGGTCCCAAGTAGTATCCTTAACATGAGCTAATGCACAGCGGAAGACTTAATTCATACCTGAGAATAACATGCTTTAAAACGTCAACATAAAGTTGGTGAGATATATAGGTTTGATGCTAGCAGCGTTATAACAATGGAACACAAGATTTCATATATAAACATTTTAATAAAAGTATTCTAAGTGGTTGAGCACTTGGTAACCATACTTAACATTTAATCACGTCGCATATTCCCTTTATTATGAAATCTTACTACACCGTACCAAGGTGTAGTCACGAAACGAAGTACTGTGCAACCGTTGAATACTGGTCGTCCAGTCCGGTTGGGGTTGTCAGGCCCGATAGATCTATCAACAGGATTCGCGTTTACAATACCGCTGTAAATATTAGTTACCAAGCTACAGGGAAGTATGCCAGTGGTACAACTCAACGTAGAATATATTTTTCAGTTACTTGTGTCCATAGCGTAAAACATAAAATACATGTATTCTCATCCCGAAATATTTAGAGTTTAAAAGTGGGACTATATACTCACTTTTGTCTTGAAGATATGTAATTTCGACTTGGTCTCCGATTGATATCAAGAACCTATCCATATATAATATATCAATACCTTTTCTTTTTAAACAATCGTCACATATATATACTTATAATACTTTTAATACTTTTAATAATTCCTTAGTCCGTAGTTAGCAGTCCGATGTTAGTAATTCAATTTTAATGGTTCATATTTAGTTGTTTAATAAACCCCCAATGAAATAAATAAAACCCCCATCGTATATGTATTGGTCGAGATTAATCTTGACCCATGGTACCGGTGTTGTCAAATGACGTGTTGCGTACATAAAGTACCGGTGTTGTCAAATGACGTGTTGCGTACAATCATGGGATCTTATGATTAATCTTCTCGTATTGTTTACGGGTGATCCTGAACCATATAAAATTAAATTATGAGTACATATGTATAAAATATCATGTTACTTTAGGAAGATGTGATTTATTTAATTTTCTCCAATTATTTTCGTGGCTAAACTAGTCTTGGATATCCGATTTTGTTTTGGTCATAATTTCTTCGTTACAACTCCGTTTTCGTTGATTCAACTTTCCACTTCCTTGGATCGAGTCCCTCTTTAAGAATATGAACTGTAAATACCTTAGTTTGTATTCGAAATCATAGGTCATAGGTCAAATTTTGGTGAAACTTATGAAGTTAATCATTTTTGTTACAAAAACATCATTTAATGACCATTTTTCTAAAAATACTTATACTATGAATTAAATCATGAAATTTTTATGTGTTAACATATTCATAAGAAATATCATTTTTCCAGAATATAAACCTCCAATTCAAAGTTCAAGATGGTTTTTAATTATCCAACCCAAAACAGCCCCCGGTTGCACTCCGACGTCATAAAAACAGTTTTTAAGGTATTCTTTGAAAAACCAAGTTATACCTTGTTAAATTAGCATATATTTAAGTTATATTACAGGTCTTGAAGTATTTTAAAAGTTAAGTTAGAAGGATCTATTTAGTTTGCAAACAAGTTTGAAATCATTCAAACTATGTTTTTGTTGTTAAAATTGTATACCATACAATAAGATAGCTATATATATATGAATCGAATAAGGTTATGAACAAAGTTACTACCTCAAGTTACTTGGACAAGATTTCTGTAAAAGATGAGTAAAAACCTAGAACAAAAAAAGTGATGAAATTGGATGAAAGATTGGAAGCAACTTAAGACATAAACTTGAATTGAAAGTTGTATTTTTGTAGTGTTTTTGTTGATCTTTTTATGGTGGTGTTTAAGGTGATTCTTGAGAGGATTTTTGCTGGAGTTCTTAGAGAGACATGAGGCTAGTAAGTGTGTGTGTTTAGCTAGAGAAATGATGTTCCAAAAATTGAAAATGGATGCATGTATTTATGGTGGTGTAAAAGGTGTATAAATTTGTAATTTTGTGAAAAGATCTTTTAATCATGTGGAATTGTCATACTAAATAACAAAAGTAGTTACCTTATACATAAGGCATGAACAAGGGCTGGTTGGTGGTGATTTGATGTGTATATACCAATAGTAAATACGTATAGAAGCTAGGTATGATACGAGTACATATACTCTAGATATACGTATAGAAATCTTGTGAAAAATGGAATGAGGATTCAAATATAGCTATCTTTTGTGAATATACTTATATTGTTTTATGTATTTAAGTCTTTAAAAGTGATTAAATACATTATATATACGATATATGTATAAACATTATAGGTCATAAGTATTTATGTCAAATAACGTTACGTATAGTTATCGTTTTGAAAGCTTAAGTTAGTAGTTTCAAAATATACTTATAACTTATTGTTATTAATACAAAATGAGATATTTAAACATCCTTAAATCATGTTAAATATGTATATATACATATATATACACAAACGTATAATTAACATATATTGTATAGTTCGTGATATCATCGGTCAAACTAGACGGTTAAACGTTATGTAAAACTCTTTTCAAAATCATAAATCTCAACAATTTAGATTGCTTATCATGTTGGTAAGTTTTAATTTATGTAAATATTAATCTTATAAGTGTAAAACGATCGGAAAAATCCGGGTCGTTACAGTACCCACCCGTTAAAGAAATTTCGTCCCGAAATTTGGTAGAGGTTGTCATAAATAACAATAGGAATGTTTTCATGACGAATATGAGGTATTAATAGAGTTTTATCATTATTGGAAGATATGGATAAAACGATTCGGTCATGTGAAGCGCACGAGTGAAGCTATCACAAAAGAATGAAATGAGTGAATATAGAATTGTTTTAACCGATGTCGAGATTAGGATTGATTTCCAGAATTTAAGGGATTTAAAGAAAATCTTATGTAATAAGATTTGGTTCTTCGATGATTTAGAAAACAGGATCTCCTTTGATTTAATGCGATAATCTGTTTCGATTTCTTTGTCGGATATTTCACTATAAATCCACCTCCTTCCCTTTCTTACTTCCATACCTCACATCTCTTACTCTTCCTCCTCTAATTCATACCTTAAGGTATCCTTTAAAATGCTTCATCCCGTTCTGATTTTTGTTATACTTCTAACTTTCATATCTTTCATTCTTCTCTTTCATCTACCGCTAGAAGAATCTATTCACTTTTATGATTTTCTTGGAATTATAATGTTTCTAATTCTCCCGTGTCTTTACGTCGCCATACGTATTGATACACACGGTTTGTAGTTTCTGGGTGGTTATTGGGTTTGATATCTTTCCTTATATTTCGATGCTCCTGCTTCTGTTTTCCATAATCATTATCATCCATAGTTAATACTCTCTCCTATTTGTTGTAATCTATACCCCAATTTCTATTTTGGGACTTTGTCCCTTCGTTTCTTCTTCCCGTCCTTGAGTCAAGCGATCAATAGTTCGAAATTCGTAGGTATAAAATTCGGAATGAACATAGCTAATGCTCTAAGAAAGGAATGGTAATGGCACGATTTTGATTTGTCAAATTACCAGAATATCCAGGAAAATAGAACTATCAAGATGATTTGTTCTTAATATGTTTCGGAATTGGATAGAATGTAAAAGTCGTGTAACATGGCACATGATGACGGTACTGTGAATCATCATATTCCATTAGAAACTTAACATGACTTACTGTAATATAATGAAGTTGATCAAGTTTCATTATATTATACTAGTTCATGTATCAGTTCCCAACACTGCTTCAGAACATTCCTATTTTAAACTTGAAGGATTTAGAAACTAACACAGTTTCCTTTATATTGTAACGCAGATATTACAGAGAGATAAATGATTTCAGATAAGGATAGTGGTGAAAATATCTTCAGAAATATTGAGGATATTTATAATGAAAGATATGATAATATCTTGGAATTTCTAATGTCGAAGGATGATGATGAAGATTGACCCGTAAGGGTTTAGATTCAGAAGCAAGGTGTTTGCTACAGAATCGTCATAATTCTTTATGTACAAGTTTAGTCCTTGTAACTTGTTCAGAGTCTCCTTCATGGTTTGTTCAATCCGGTTTTCAGTACCAATTTTCTATCGAGCGTTCCTAACACTTCCTTCTTTTATCATCAACATTTGGTCATTAAGACCTTCTACAACATGCTGCTTCGTCAGTATTTTCAAAGTTATCGGATCTGGGTCATTGGTTATCAAACCAAGATGGTTTAAGGAGAATTGTATTTTTAGATGATTAAACGCTGATGGTAATATGATGGAATATAAAAGGTTCTCCGGTAACGATGGCGAAAGAACAACGTATATATATATATATCGAGATTGTAATAAGAGTAGTCTTACTGAGATATCGAAGTGGAGCTGTGACAAAATTAGTTAATTGAAAAGGAATCGCGTGATTGTTTTTGCTAATGGATGATAAGGAATTCGATGCGGATACGTTTTAACTATAACTTCGAGTTCAAAAATTTTTAGGTGCATAATTGTATGCATAAATCTTTATTCCGTAGACGAGGTGCGGCTGGTTGAACTTCTCGATCGAGATGTTTTCAAGAATCATGAAAAGTTGTGAATGCGAATTGTAATCGTCAAGATACAAATGAGGTTTAAAATAGAATTAAGTGGCAAACTTGAAGGATTGTTTAGTTTCATATGTAATAATCATCATTTTAACTCATTTTTAATTGTCCAAAGTTAGCAGTCCAATAGTCCGATTGTCCAATGGTTCAATAAATTCATATATGAACTAAATATATAATATTCGAATTACTTAATACGTATCGTGACCCGTGTACTGGTCTCGGTGT
Source organism: Rutidosis leptorrhynchoides (assembly GCF_046630445.1). NCBI lineage: Eukaryota > Viridiplantae > Streptophyta > Magnoliopsida > Asterales > Asteraceae > Rutidosis > Rutidosis leptorrhynchoides. Next base: position 219,556,937 of record NC_092336.1, read on the forward strand.
CGATCACAACTCAAAGTATATATATATTTTGGAATCAACTCCGACCCTGTATAGCCAACTCCCACCTTCACATATAGAGTGTCTATGGTTGTTCCGAAATATATATATAGATGGATCAATATGATAAGTCGAAACCTTGTATACGTGTCCCGTTATTTAAAATGGGTAAAATAAATAAATATATATCATGACCCATTATACAACGTGTTGTCTCAGAATTAATCCGACGTGTTGTTGTACATGTGTCCCGACGGTATGTAAAGTACAGAAATTAAAATTGCAAGAATGTAAATTGCGATAAATTAAATATTAATCAGTTAGCTGGGAACAGTTAGCTGGAACAGTTAGCGTGTAATCCTATCACAATTTCAATTAATTAATTCATCTGTTTCTAACAATTTTTATTTTGCCAATGTTTCTTCATTATGCCACTTGTTGGATTCGGATAGGTATAAATCCAAATATGAAATTTAAATGGAAATGGTTAATCTGGGGTGAACGGATACGTATATCGGTAATTGTAAGTAGGATAATAAATGATCATTGAATCAGATTCGAAGAATGTACAGTGTAACTTGTTAATGTGAATTCTAAATATTCCTTGGGTACTACCCACCCGTTAAAATATTTTCATCATTAACAGTTTGTACGAATGAAATTTTTAATTACAATCTTTATGAAAATATATTTGCATATATATTTTCTTCGGAGGTAACTATGAATTTAATGAGTCAATAAAATACTCAACTCATTTGATTTATCGTTATTACTAGATTACATAATCTCCAAAACATTAGAGATTACATAATCGTCATGTCGAACGAAGAACGATACGTAAAGAAGAGGTAATCGGTGTAGAATGATATGTAGAACAAAGATCATATTCGAAGTTCAGATGATGATGTTGAGGTACGTGGTGCTGATGTGATTGTTGGTGGTGGTAATGATACGGTTGGTGTTGATGCTGATGATGTCGTTGACGTCGATGATGCTACTGGTACTGAAGATTGCGAGGTTGATGTTGTTAACGGTACTGGTTATGCTGCTGGTGCTGCTGCTGGTGTTTGTAACCTTCGCACCGTGTTCTCCAAAGCCGTCACACGAGCGCGAAGTTCGTTAATTTCTGCTAGTACACCAGGATGATTGGCGGTTGGAGTGAGCGAATGAACAAGATCCGAAATATGGGATAGGATATAATCGTGACGAGATACTCGAGAAATGAGAGAGAAAATGGTTTCTCGAACAGGTTCGCCGGTAAGTGCTTCAGGTTCGTCGCCAATGGGGCAATTCGGTGGGTGAAAGGGATCACCTTCTTCTTGTCTCCAATAATTTAGTATACTACGAACCCATCCCCAATTCATCCAGAATAGATGATGAGAAATTGGTTGATCCATTCCAGTGACGCTGCCTTCGGAGCCCGAATGGAAATCCATATCAGCGTAGCTGTCGGAGTCGGAGAATTCGAACTGGACGCGGAGTTCATCTTGTACAGTCGGGGAAATGAATTTTTGGTTTGGAATAGATTATAGGAGTTGGGTTTGGTATTCTTCAATACATAATTTACATATGTATTTATAATACTCAAAATCCCGTGAATTACGGAGAATCTTTGAAATTCGTCAGGCAATGTCTATAGCAACAGATACGCTAGGATACGAATTTTGTCTATACACTATCGATGCACCAAATGCAGTAAGACGTGTCTAGACTTAAGAATACTAAGCAGGCAATTCTTAAGGATGATAAGCAGATGATTTTCGACTAGATATGATAAGCAAAACTTTTGACATGTAGACACGGTCAAAGTCCAGACTCACTAATGCATCCTAACAACTACCAGTTAGACACACTAATGCAAGGCCTGGTTCGCTAAGACCAACGCTCTGATACCACATGAGATGACCCGACCCAATCCATAGGGACGAATACAATAACAATTGATAACATTGCGAGGTACTTGACCTCTATATGATACATTTTACAAACGTTGCATTTATTCTTAAAAAGGCAAACTATCATTACATCAATATTTGACATTTTCGTCTAACATTTCATAATATCCAAATGACCTAATCTGTCATTTACTTATTTATATTCTCTATTGAACTCCAATGACTCGAATGCAACGTCTTTGTATCATGGCTTAAAAGGTCCCAAGTAGTATCCTTAACATGAGCTAATGCACAGCGGAAGACTTAATTCATACCTGAGAATAACATGCTTTAAAACGTCAACATAAAGTTGGTGAGATATATAGGTTTGATGCTAGCAGCGTTATAACAATGGAACACAAGATTTCATATATAAACATTTTAATAAAAATATTCTAAGTGGTTGAGCACTTGGTAACCATACTTAACATTTAATCACGTCGCATATTCCCTTTATTATGAAATCTTACTACACCGTACCAAGGTGTAGTCACGAAACGAAGTACTGTGCAACCGTTGAATACTGGTCGTCCAGTCCGGTTGGGGTTGTCAGGCCCGATAGATCTATCAACAGGATTCGCGTTTACAATACCGCTGTAAATATTAGTTACCAAGCTACAGGGAAGTATGCCAGTGGTACAACTCAACGTAGAATATATTTTTCAGTTACTTGTGTCCATAGCGTAAAACATAAAATACATGTATTCTCATCCCGAAATATTTAGAGTTTAAAAGTGGGACTATATACTCACTTTTGTCTTGAAGATATGTAATTTCGACTTGGTCTCCGATTGATATCAAGAACCTATCCATATATAATATATCAATACCTTTTCTTTTTAAACAATCGTCACATATATATACTTATAATACTTTTAATACTTTTAATAATTCCTTAGTCCGTAGTTAGCAGTCCGATGTTAGTAATTCAATTTTAATGGTTCATATTTAGTTGTTTAATAAACCCCCAATGAAATAAATAAAACCCCCATCATATATGTATTGGTCGAGATTAATCTTGACCCATGGTACCGGTGTTGTCAAATGACGTGTTGCGTACATAAAGTACCGGTGTTGTCAAATGACGTGTTGCGTACAATCATGGGATCTTATGATTAATCTTCTCGTATTGTTTACGGGTGATCCTGAACCATATAAAATTAAATTATGAGTACATATGTATAAAATATCATGTTACTTTAGGAAGATGTGATTTATTTAATTTTCTCCAATTATTTTCGTGGCTAAACTAGTCTTGGATATCCGATTTTGTTTTGGTCATAATTTCTTCGTTACAACTCCGTTTTCGTTGATTCAACTTTCCACTTCCTTGGATCGAGTCCCTCTTTAAGAATATGAACTGTAAATACCTTAGTTTGTATTCGAAATCATAGGTCATAGGTCAAATTTTGGTGAAACTTATGAAGTTAATCATTTTTGTTACAAAAACATCATTTAATGACCATTTTTCTAAAAATACTTATACTATGAATTAAATCATGAAATTTTTATGTGTTAACATATTCATAAGAAATATCATTTTTCCAGAATATAAACCTCCAATTCAAAGTTCAAGATGGTTTTTAATTATCCAACCCAAAACAGCCCCCGGTTGCACTCCGACGTCATAAAAACAGTTTTTAAGGTATTCTTTGAAAAACCAAGTTATACCTTGTTAAATTAGCATATATTTAAGTTATATTACAGGTCTTGAAGTATTTTAAAAGTTAAGTTAGAAGGATCTATTTAGTTTGCAAACAAGTTTGAAATCATTCAAACTATGTTTTTGTTGTTAAAATTGTATACCATACAATAAGATAGCTATATATATATGAATCGAATAAGGTTATGAACAAAGTTACTACCTCAAGTTACTTGGACAAGATTTCTGTAAAAGATGAGTAAAAACCTAGAACAAAAAAAGTGATGAAATTGGATGAAAGATTGGAAGCAACTTAAGACATAAACTTGAATTGAAAGTTGTATTTTTGTAGTGTTTTTGTTGATCTTTTTATGGTGGTGTTTAAGGTGATTCTTGAGAGGATTTTTGCTGGAGTTCTTAGAGAGACATGAGGCTAGTAAGTGTGTGTGTTTAGCTAGAGAAATGATGTTCCAAAAATTGAAAATGGATGCATGTATTTATGGTGGTGTAAAAGGTGTATAAATTTGTAATTTTGTGAAAAGATCTTTTAATCATGTGGAATTGTCATACTAAATAACAAAAGTAGTTACCTTATACATAAGGCATGAACAAGGGCTGGTTGGTGGTGATTTGATGTGTATATACCAATAGTAAATACGTATAGAAGCTAGGTATGATACGAGTACATATACTCTAGATATACGTATAGAAATCTTGTGAAAAATGGAATGAGGATTCAAATATAGCTATCTTTTGTGAATATACTTATATTGTTTTATGTATTTAAGTCTTTAAAAGTGATTAAATACATTATATATACGATATATGTATAAACATTATAGGTCATAAGTATTTATGTCAAATAACGTTACGTATAGTTATCGTTTTGAAAGCTTAAGTTAGTAGTTTCAAAATATACTTATAACTTATTGTTATTAATACAAAATGAGATATTTAAACATCCTTAAATCATGTTAAATATGTATATATACATATATATACACAAACGTATAATTAACATATATTGTATAGTTCGTGATATCATCGGTCAAACTAGACGGTTAAACGTTATGTAAAACTCTTTTCAAAATCATAAATCTCAACAATTTAGATTGCTTATCATGTTGGTAAGTTTTAATTTATGTAAATATTAATCTTATAAGTGTAAAACGATCGGAAAAATCCGGGTCGTTACATTACAGCTGTCTTACCCTCGCTTTATTACTGCAAAAACGTGTTTATATATTTTTTTTGCGGCATACCACCGAACTATCCAGGCTATTATCAAGCCTTCTTATTACTTGGTGCTAGTGGGCCGTAAATCTGGACTGTTGGGCCGTAAATGATGTTGGGCTCGTAAGTGTATGATGATAATGATGACAGACTAGAAAGGGGTTAAAGGATTAAATCCGTAATTTAATTCAGAAAATAGGAAACAGAGGGACGGTTGGATGTATGGTCGCGGAACGAGAGGTTGTGGGTTCGAGACTAGGCAGAGACTGTTTAATTTCTTTTGGAAGCTTTTTCTTTTAAAGGTAGTTTTATTATTATTATTATTATTATTATTATTATTGTTATTATTATTATTATTATTATTATTATTATTATTGTCATGATGGTTAGTGTTATTATTATTAGTGCTATTATTATTGTATTATTACTACTCGTGTTATTATTATTATAAATATTATCATTTATATTATTAATGTGAACTTTCATTATAGGTATTTTTACTACTAAAAGTTATTATCATTAATATTATTTTATTATCTTTTTGTAATTCTTAAAAACTATCATTTTCATTATTATCAGTAATATCTATATTATCATTATTAAAATAATTATAATTATGAAAATAAAAGTTTAAAAGACTTGGTTAAAATAATAATAATAAAAATTGAAGATTTTATGTAAAGATATATTTAATATACTTAACTTACCTATACTTATATTATTATGTACAAAGTAAAAATATATAAATAAATAATAAAACTTATATATTATTAAAGATATAAACTACATCACTAATAATAAAATATATATATCTATTCGATTACAAGTATACGTTTTAATACATATATGAATGATATAGGTTCGTGAATCCGAGGCCAACCCTACATTGTTCAATATCGTTATATGTATTTTTACTACAAAATACATTACTGTGAGTTTCATTAATCCCTTTTTAAATGCTTTCGCAATATATATTTTTGGGACTGAGAATACATGCGCTGTTTTTATAACTGTTTTACGAAATAGACACAAGTAATTAAAACTACATTATATGGTTGAATGATCGAAATCGAATATGCCCTTTTTAGATAGTCTGGTAATCTAAGAATTAGGGAACAGACACCCTAATTGACGCGAACTCTAAAGATAGATCTATCGGGCCCAACAAGCCCATCCAAAGTACCGGATGCTTTAGTACTTCGAAATTTATATCATGTCCGAAGGAGGATCCCGGAATGATGGGGATATTCTTATATGCATATTGTGAATATCGGTTACCAGGTGTTCAATCCATATTAATGATATTTTTGTCTCTATGCATGGGACGTTTATTTTATGAGAATTGGAAATATGAAATCTTGTGGTCTATTAAAATTATGAAAAGATTGTTTATGTTAAACTAATGAACTCACCAACCTTTTGGTTGACACTTTAAAGCATGTTTATTCTCAGGTATGAAAGAAATCTTCCGCTGTGCATTTGCTCATTTTAAAGATATTACTTGGAGTCATTCATGACATATTTTGAAAAGACGTGGCATTCGAGTCGTTGAGTTCATCAAGATTAATATTAAGTCAATTATAGTTAGATATATTATGAAATGGTATGCATGCCGTCAACTTTTGATGTAATGAAATATCGTCTTTTCAAAAACGGATGCAATGTTTGTAAAATGTATCATATAGAGGTCAAGTACCTCGCGATGTAATCAACTGTTGTGAATCGTTTATAATCGATACGGACTTCGTCCGGATGGATTAGGACGGGTCCTTTCAGTTGGTATCAGAGCGGTGGTCTTAGCGAACCAGGTCTGCATTAGTATGTATAACTGATAAGTTGTTAGGATGCATTAGTGAGTCTGGACTTCGACCGTGTCTACATGTCAAAAGTTTTGCTTATCATTTCTAGTCGGAAATCATCTGCTTATCCTCCTTAGGAAATTACCTGCTTATCATTCTTAGTATAGACACATCTTACTGCATTGATTGCATAAATAGTGTATAGACAAAACTCATATCTTAGCGTATCCGCTAATTCATATCTTAGCATATCTATTACTGTAAACTCTGCCTGACATATTCCGTATATTCCTCCGTAATTTATGGGATTTTAGTATTATATATGCATATGTAACTTATGTATTGCAGGGTACTAATCTACATCCTATAATCTATTTCTTATCGAAAATCCTTCATCTGATCGTACGAGATGAATCCTGCAACCAGTTCGAGTCCCTCAGATTCCGATAGCTATTCCGATAGTTATTCCGACAGCTATTCCGACATAGATGTTCACCTAAGTTCTGAAAAGAGCGTCATCGGCATGAATCAACCAATCAGCCATTATCAATTCATCTGATGGGTTCGTAGTCGACTTAATTAATGGAAATGCGCAGAAGGCAATCCCTTCCACCAACCGAATTCACTTCTTGACAATGAACCTGGAGCGTTTACCGGCGAACCTGTTCGAGACACCATTTTCAGTCTCATTTCCAGGGTAACTCGACAAGATTATATTCTATCCACAATTATGAACCTTATTCATCCGCTCGTTCCGACCGACAATCATCCTGGAGAAATAAGTCAATGAACTTCGCGCTTGAATAATCAATTCGGAGGATATGGTGCAAAATGTACCAGCTTCAGCAACATCACCGGCACCAACAGTACAATCAATAACAGCACCAGTACCATCAACAATCCATACTTCAATATCATCATCTGTACTTTGAGTAGGATCTTCGTTCGACATGTCGAATATGTAATCTCTAAAGTTTTAAAGATTATTTATTCTAGTTCCAACCGAAAAGCAAATGAGTTTAATATTATATTAACTCATTAAATCCATGAATACATCTGAAGAAAATATATATGTATATATGTTTTCATAAAGATTGTAATTAAAAATTCTCTTGTACAAACTGTTAATGGTGAAAATATTTTAACGGGTAGGTAATACCCGAGGACTATTTAAATTTCACATTAATAAGTTACATTGTACGTTCTTCGAATCTGTTTCAACAGTCATATATTATCCTACTTACATCCACCGATATACAAATCCGTTCACCACAGAATAACCATATTCATCCAAATACATATTTGGATTTTGACCTATCAGAATCCAACAAGTGGCATAATGAAGAAATAATGGACACAATTAAAATTGATTAGAAACAGATTAATTAACAATATGAAATTCTATTAAGAATCCACGCTAACAAAATCCTAGCTAACTGCTCCTAGCTAACTGTTAATTCCGTATTACCATTTAATTATCGCAATTTATTTATCGCAATTTACATTCTCGCAATTTTATTTATCGTCATTTAATTTCTGTTATTTACTTTACGCACTTTGTTTATCGTCATTTAATTTCTGTTATTTATTTTACGCACTTTAAATATCGGGACATGTATACAAGGTTTTGACATATCATATCGACGCATCTATATATATTATTTGGAATCACCATAGACACTCTATATGCAGTAATGATCGAGTTCTCTATACAGGGTTGAGGTTGATTCTCAAATAATATATATACTTTGAGTTGTGATCGAGTCTGAGACATGTACACGGGTCACGATATGTATTCATTAATTCGAATATTATATATTAAACTATATATGAATTATTGGACTGTCAACTGTGGACTATCGACTAAGGACTAATAACATTGGACAATTAAAATGAATTAAAATATTGATTATAACATATGAAACTAAACAATTCTTCAAGTTTGCCACTTGATTTCATCTTAACCTCATTTGTATCTTGACAATTACAATCTGCGTTCAAACCTTTCACGAATCTTGGGAACACCTAAATCGAGAGGATGAACCAACCGCATTTCATCTACGGAAAGAAAGATTTATGCATATAGTTATATACCTGAAAAACTCTCGGAAACCGAGTAAACATTTAACACATGGCTGTGTTAATCCCTTTAGTGTTATTATTACCCAACATAACTTTGCAATTCCTTTCCAAATTAGCCAATTTTGTCACAGCTCCAACAAGTCAACTTCGACTTTTCACTCAGATTAACTTATTATAACCCTGATATATAAGTTGCCTTTCGTCATCGATACCGGAAAACCGTTTATATCTCACTACATTAGCAGTAAACTTACCAGCAATATCATTGATCTTTGACTTTATGAAAAGTTATTATATTCATTGAAATTCTATCATCTACTCATCTGCATCTGATAACGAGAATTGCCGTACCAAACACCGAGAATCAGCAATCAATATTTTGAAATCTCGCAGCATGTCTACATCAACAGTTATATGTAAACATATAACATTTATCTCCTAGAATTATGACCTTCCATTCTGAAATTCTGAAAAGCACCCAGTCTACAAGTCAATACCACAAATTCTGAAAAAGCTGAATACAGCGGCAAAAACTGTACACGATCTTAACCGACGAAAGTTTGATGATAAAGAATGGAATATTGAAAACATTCAATAGAAAATTTAGTACCGAAAAGCGTATTATACGAAACTATGAAGGAAGCCGTGGACAAATCACAAAGAATAAGTTTGACTTCAAAGAATCCAAATGATTCAATGCCTGCTAAACTCTTTAGTGAATATCTTGCTCCTTACTCTAAACCCTTGCAGATAATAGTCTCCATCATCCTCTGATCTTGGATATTCAAAGATATTATCATATCTTTCATTATAAATATCCTCGATATTTCTGAATATATTTTCATGACTAATCTTATCTGAAATCATTAATCTCTTCGTACTATCAGTAGTACATCATATAGAAACTGTTAGTTTCTATATTCTGTAAACTTTCGAGCTTAAAATATGAATGTTATTGAAATAATGTTGGGAACTGATGCATGAGTTAGTATAATATAATGACACTTGATCAACGTGATTATATTATAGTAAGTCCTGCTGAGTTCTAATGAAACGTGATGATTCACAGATCATAACGTCATCATGTGCCATGTTACACGACTCGTTCATTCTACTTCACCTCCGAACATATCAAGAAAATATATTCTTGATAGTTCTATTCTCAGTGATTCTGGTAATTTGACAAATCAAACCGTGCTATCACGTTCCTTCCTGTTTAGAACATTATAATTATTCGAAACTCTATATCTACAAATTCTGGACTATTATTCGCTTGACTTGAAGTCGGGAAGAGAAAACAAAAGCATAGAGCTTTGAAATATAAAGGAAAATATAAAACCCGATAACAACCCGTAAATTACAAACCGTGTATGTCAATGTTTATCGCAACATAAAGACACGGGAGAATTAAAAACACTATAACCCTAAGAGCGAAGTAGAAGAACACAGATTCCTCCGGTGGTAGTTGAAAGAGGAGAATGAATGTTGCGATAGTCAGAATAAGAACAATGATTAGAACTGGATTAAGCATTTTCACAATCCTTAGAAATATAAATCAAGGAAAGAAAATATAGAAGTGGTGAAAATAATGGGACGGTAGAGGTAAATTTATAATAAGATTATCCGACATAACAATCGAGGCAGATATCCGCATTTAATTTAAAAGATCTTAATTACCTTATTCAACGAAGAATCAGATCTTTTAGATTTCGAAGATTTTCTTTAAATACCTGGAATTTCAGAAATCCACCGTGATTACGTCAAAAAGTTAAAGCTCTAACTCAATCTTTGTAACAGCTTCACTCGTGCGCTTTACATAATCAAATCGTTTTATCTATATTACTCAATAATGATAAAACTCAATTTATCAACTCATATTCGTCATGAAAACATTTCTATTGTTAGCCATGACCACCTCACTCAAATTTCGGGATGAAATTTCTTTAACGGGTAGGTACTGTGACGACCCGGGAATTTCTGACTAAATTTAAACTTAATTCTTATATGATTTCGATACGATAAGCAATGTATGTAATGTTGAGTCTCCAAAAATTTTGAACCGTTTTCTTTTATTCAATTGACCTTCGACTGTTCTCGACGATTCACGAACAACTAAATGTAAATAGATATATGTATATATATATATATTTAATTACATATAATAATTTGAAATATTAATTGAACTTATGTATGAGTTAGTTGTTGGAAATAAATATGTAAAATAATATGCGATATAATGAAAACTATTATTACAAATGTATATATATATATATATATATATATATATATATATATATATATATATATATATATATATATATATATATATATATATATATATATATATATATATATATATATATATATATATATGTATATAAATATGTATATAAATATTAACACTCGGTTGATGTTTTGTTAGTTTTAATATAGATACTGTACATGTTCATGAAGGATTGAAATAAAAGTTGGACTGTAAATTGATTACAAAGATTTTAGATTTGTCAAAAATATTTTTACCTTTTTAAGATTAAATATTAGTACTCCGTACCTATAAATTGGAACAGAAAATAAATAATTATCGAACCTTTTTGATCAGGTTTCAAACAGTTAATGAGTGAAATAATTAAATATATTTAATCTAAAAATTTGAGATTTTTAGAAACACTTTTATATTTTAACTGTTTAGCAACGGGCACGATATTATATCATAATTAAACTGTCGGCACAAGAAGTTAATATTAAAGGGCTGCTAATTTGTTGTAACACGTTTTCTTTCTTTATGATTGACTACTAACATGATTATTATATTATTACTTGTCTCCAACTATTTCCTTTATAATAATAAAATGGTTTATGGACTAGAGTAGTTTGAGTATTCTAGTTCTGTGTTGTCTAATTTTTTTTTTATATATACATCTTCATATTGAGACTTAAAGAAAAATAAAAACCAAACACTTATCTTCTTGAATTACCACCTTATTACTTCCTCGATCCCTATTTAATCATCACCTTTAATCCCTCTAAAAATCGATCACCATTGGGTATGGTTAACCGAGATCACCACACCACCTTACAACCGAGAACAACCTTTCACCTAACTTGCATCGAAACCCACCATCTTGGTGAACCCACAAACCTTAACGACATCACCTGGCCTCCGTCACTTGCAACGAGTCACCCTACATCACCACAACCCTTCCCATCTAAAACCAACCCACTTGTAATTGTCGCTACTGTTATAACCACAAGAACCACCGCCACCTCCTTCTTCATCACCAGACCTCCATAACCATTAATCAAAAATGTTACAATTGTAATTTTTATGTTTCTGTCGAGCCAAAGCCAAAGAACCACCACACCAACTTTGGCGACTAAGTCATTGCTACTACTGTTCGATCACCACCATGGACCTTCGATCATCTCTCTAACTCTCTCCCTCTCATCATCTTCCTCTTCTCTCTATCTTATTCCCTCTCATTTAACGATTTCTGTCCTAATCGATATGCAACACTCAATAAATGCTGCACGATTTCTAAAGAGCTACAAGGCCTGTTAACATCACCATCAACACCGTCGGCCACCTCGCACACACTTCATCGAGTCATCACTAAAAACAAATTCACCACTATAACCGCCACCATCAATCATCTTAAATAACCATGATCACCATAACAAACCCTATCGAATTTCAATTGCAACTCTATTATACTACTGCTGTAAAGCTTCGAGAACATCACAATCATCGCGAGCTCCTGTTTGTTTTCTGTTTCGAACGAATAACTCAAACCCATCACCACTTTCGTCATTCACCACCCCATGCTTAAACCATCATCATAAAACCCACAACCCATCTCCAAAAACATGTTCTGTGCTCGAATTATTTACTTTGTTGTAACCGAACACCACCCATTTAACCACCATCGGACACCCTCATAAGTCACCATCACCACCGTAAAACACTAAACCCTTCCTATTTGTTAATTTAAAACCAACTGTTTTGCTATTTGTTATACGAAAACCACTGCAGCATTTTCTTTTCTTTGTAATTCAACCATCTATCACCTTCATCTCTCTCTATTCTAGATTACTAACATTAAAACCCAAAACCCTAACCCACTTGTTCAATCTCTTTCTGTCCCAGCTGCAAACCGATCAAAATACTGCTGTTGCTACTCTCCTGTATCTATTTTAATAAAAGAGGTTGAAAATATTACAGCGAGAATGAAGACGTTGAATAGGGAAAATAACTAGCGAAGAAGAAGAAGATAAAGATGATTTTTGAGAGGATAATAACGTATGGTGTTTACAGCTGTCTTACCCTCGCTTTATTACTGCAAAAACGTGTTTATTGTAACATCCCGCCTTTTTCCGTCAATTTTCCGTTTAACTATTTAAGTTCCGTTATATGTTTATAACACATCTCGTTAATACGCGTTGTAAATTATCATGTTTAGGTAATTTAACGCACCCGCAACCGAACTCGAGGGACTAGTTCCGCCAAAACACCTAAGTGGTGACTAGCTTTTGACTAAGTCAACCACCTCCCCACCATTATCCATTCATTTCTCTTTTTCTAAAATACTTCCATATTTTTCTCTAATTTCATCAAAAGGAAATCATCATCCAAATTCGTTCAAGAAGGATTCAATCAAAACAAATTACATATTTGAACTCCTCGTGATCTCCTCTTCGATTCCATACCGATTTCATCAATTTTGGGTAACTTTCTAAAATCACTAATTTTATGTGTTCTTGAGATTTTTGAGTTATAAAGTTGTTAATTAGTGTCTATGGCTCAAGTCTAGTATGATTATGTGATTTGTATGCTTGTTCTTGCAATTTTGATGTAACTAGTTCATTATGAAAGAACACTTGCATAATCTTGAGTTTTAGGTGTTCATATGATGTTTGATGATGAAAGTTCATGTTTTAATTGTGTTCCTAACATCACTAGCTTCAAATTGGTATGTAGGTTGACATGGATTAGTTTCATAATCATGATTGTTGAATTTGTGATTTTGGGTTAGGGTTTGATAGAAGTAAATTGAATCTTGATGCATTAAATGCTTGATAATGTTAATTGTAAGTGTTAGGTTGTGTTGTATGCTTAATTACCTTCGAAACGGCATATCGTTCATGTAATTTGGTTGCCAAATCATTAAATTGCATTTATGACTTGTATGCATTGAATGAGGAACATTAATTGCGGTTTTTGGTTGTTGCAAGTGGAAGTTTGATTGATGATATGTGTTTAGTTGTTTTACTCGTCAAAATACCTTTCCAACGATGTATGATAGGCGTTATAAGTGTTTGCGGGTCAAGAGTTGTGTTAGAAAAGGTTTTGGTTCGTGCACACTTTGAAAAACTGACCAGAATTCTCTGCCCAGGTAGTGGCGCGGCGCGCCCCATCCCCGCGCGGCGCGCAGAATCACCTGGCCAGATTCTGACCTCTAGGTCCCATTTCACGTGAAATGTTTGACTAGCTACCGACCTCCGATTCACATGAAACTTGTTTTAATATACTTGTATATGAATAATTAGCATGGAAAAATAGTCCGGGACCCGACCCGAACATGTTGACTTTTTCGTTGACTTTGACCCGACCAAGTTTGACTTTTTGTCAAACTTAATCAATTAATTATGCAATCTTTCTAACATGCTTTTATACTTGTGTCTTGCATGAAACTTGATGATTTGATTCACATGCTATATTAAATCGAGTCGTATTGAGCCATAGGACTAATTGAACATCTTTGACCCTTCGTGACTATCGTTATTGATACAACCTATTTGTTTAGGTCAAGACTAGCATTGTTCTTTGCACACGTTACTTGTCGAAGTACTTTTTGGTTCGTGCATACAAGGTGAGATCATAGTCCCACTTTTACTCTTTTTGAACTTACTTTTGGGATGAGAAAACATAAACGTTCTTTTAAACTACGTGAACACAAGTACAGGGAAAACAAACATTCTACATACGAGTTTGAACACAAATCCTCAATTCGATTATCATTAGTTACATCAGATGGTGTAAGCGAGAACTTATGTTATATGGCCATATGGGTTTGACAAACCCTCACTTCGGACGGTTCGCTACCGTCTACGGGTGAAATATATTTTCGGGAAACAGTGTATGTTCTAACACTATTATTACGGGGTTCAACGGACGGAATGTTAAGCTTTGATAATTGAGTGCTCGTGAATATTAACTTTTAGAATGTACTATGACTTTATCGATGTTGCAAATCTTGTGGTTCAACTTACTTTTACTCACTTACTTATTTAAACCTATGATTTCACCAACGTTTTCGTTGACAGATTCTCTATGTTTTTCTCAGGTCCTTGAACTTAGGTGATACATGCTTCCGCTCATACTTTTTGATACTTGCATTGGATGTCGAGTATACTTGTATACGTGGAGCGTCTTTTTGACTACTTTTAATTGTGTCGCACGTGTTTCATACAAACTTTAAACATTGTTATGTACTTGTTATGGAAACTACTTTTGTAAACCTTGAAACATCCTTATTTATGAAATGAATGCGACATATTTTTCGGTCAAACTTTGTTATAAAGACTTACGACCATGTAATGGGACCATACGTAGATGACGCCGTCATTTGACGATTTGTCGGGGTCGCTACAAGTGGTATCAGAGCCTTGGTTGTAGGGATTTAGAGTTCATTAGTGTCAACCCCGAGTCATAGGGTACATTGGTGAGTCTAGACTACAACCGGCATATAGACTTGACATAGGAATTACTTGACTACTTGTGCATTTATACTCGAACTCTCTTACTCATATCTACTCTTATTCTATCTTAATCTCGCGTTGTATAATTAAATTGGCACGCCACCTTGACTATATGAAGTAATGTCGCATGCACATATGAGTTAGGGTAATATAATTTCCGGGATTATATTACGGTGACACATATGAACATTCCGACATTATGACATAAAGAATTTAAGGCGGGTCAAGGATAATTTTCTCTCTATCTTTATTCCATATCACGGTTAGTATTATTTAGAATACTAACCAACGGTATTCTTTTGTTTTGAAGGAACAATGCCTCCTCGCCGTGTACGACGCAATGAAACTCCCGAACAAGCCTTACAACGCATGATAGCCACCGCCGTGGATGCGGCCATGGCCGGTCACTCGTCTAACAACAACAATAACACCAACCACAACAACAATAACCAAGGAGCCGGTAACTCTAGCGAAGGGTGCTCCTACAAAGCTTTCATGGGGTGCAAACCTCACACTTATGATGGAACCGGGGGACCGGTTGTGCTTACTCGTTGGTTTGAACAAACGGAGGCCGTCTTTAGTATAAGCGGATGTCGAGACCAAGATAAGGTCAAATACTCCACCCACACTTTCTCCGGTGTTGCTCTAACTTGGCGGAACACCTATGTTCAATCGATGGGGACCGATGAAGCTCACGCCCTTTCTTGGGCCGATTTGAAGGAAAAGATGATTGTTGAATACTTTCCGCGTGAAGAAACCCGAAAGCTCGAGCAAGAGCTAAGAGCTTTGAAGGCGGTCGGGAACGATCTTAAGGCTTACAATCTACGCTTCGCCGAACTATCTTTGATGTGTCCTAGTCTCGTTAACCCCGAATCTCAAAGGATTGAGCTCTACATGCACGGTCTTCCAAAAAGCATCAAACAAGGGGTGATGTCATCCAAACCCGCTACTCATCAAGCCGCTATGAACATGGCCCGCCAATTAATCGAAACGGTTGACGAAATCGTAGTGCCGGCTCCTAAGGCCGAGGACAAGTCGGGTGGCAACAAAAGGAAATGGGAAGCCACTCCATCAACCAACTACAACAACAACACCTTCACCAAAAAGCCTTTCAACAACGACGGCAAGAAGGGTTATGTCGGAAACTTACCTTTTTGCAACAAATGCCACAAGCATCATCACGGCGAATGTAACAAGCTAGTTTGTCACCGTTGCCAAGGTGTTGGTCATAGGGCCAACAATTGCACAAGCGCCGCCCCCGTTGCTCGAAAGGGGCCCAATCCTCCAAAAACGGTCACTTGTTACGAATGTGGCCAAACGGGCCATTATAAGAACGAATGCCCGAAAAAGAAAGCCAACCCCAACAACCGAGGCCGAGCCTTTAACATCAACACCGAGGAAGCCCGAGATGACAATGAACTAGTCACGGGTACGTTTCTTCTCAACAACTCTTATGTTACTTGCTTATTCGATTCGGGTGCCGATAAATGTTTTGTGTCTAAGACTTTGGTTCCTACCCTTTGCACTCCACCACACCCTTTAGATACTACTTATTCCATCGAAGTGGCCGACGGAAAACTCTTAAGTGCCGACACATATTACCGGGGGTGTACTTTGAACATTTTGGGTAAGGAATTTGAAATTGACTTGATACCCATGGAATTAGGGAGTTTTGATGTAATAATCGGTATGAATTGGATGGTCAAAAATAAATCTCACATTCTTTGCGATCTTCACGCAATCCGAATTCCTATCGAGAATGGTGAACCATTGATTGTCTATGGCGACAAAAATTGCACCGGACTCAATCTCGTTTCGTGCCTTAAAGTTCGAAAGCTACTTCGCAAGGGTTGTTTCGCGATTCTTGCTCACGTTAAGAAAGTCGAGGCCGACGAAAAGCGCATCGAAGATGTGCCAATTGTTAGTGACTTTTCCGATGTATTTCCCGACGGATTACCGGGTCTTCCACCTCATCGACCGGTTGAATTTCAAATCGATCTTATTCCAGGAGCCGCACCCGTAGCGCGTGCACCGTATAGACTCGCTCCATCCGAATTACAAGAATTGCAAAGTCAAATCCAAGAGCTACTTGACCGTGGTTTCATTCAACCTAGCCATTCACCATGGGGCGCTCCGATTTTGTTCGTCAAGAAGAAAGACGGATCCCTACGAATGTGCATTGATTATCGTGAACTAAACAAATTGACGGTTAAGAACCGATATCCCCTTCCTCGCATCGATGATCTCTTTGATCAACTACAAGGTTCTCGTGTATATTCAAAAATCGATCTCCGCTCGGGTTATCATCAACTAAGGGTTAAGGGGGAAGATGTCTCCAAAACCGCTTTCCGGACTCGTTATGGTAGTTATGAATTCCTTGTCATGCCTTTCGGTCTCACTAACGCAGCGGCGGTGTTCATGGATCTCATGAACCGCGTGTGCAAACCTTACCTCGACAAATTCGTTATCGTGTTCATCGATGATATTTTGGTCTATTCTAAAAGCGAAGAGGAACACAGAGAACATCTCCGACTCGTGCTTGAACTCTTGAGAAAAGAACAACTCTATGCCAAGTTCTCCAAGTGTGAATTTTGGTTGAAGGAAGTTCAATTCCTCGGTCATGTTGTAAGTGATCAAGGCATTAAAGTCGATCCCGCGAAAATCGAAGCCATTAGTAAATGGGAGGCTCCTACTACTCCTACTCAAATTCGTCAATTCTTGGGTCTCGCCGGATACTATCGTAAATTCATCAAGGACTTTTCCTTAATCGCTCGCCCTTTAACCGCGTTAACTCACAAGGACCGAAAGTTCATTTGGTCATCCGAACAAGAAACCGCTTTTCAAATCTTGAAAACTAAGCTAACCACCGCCCCTATCTTGTCACTTCCCGAAGGCAATGATGATTTTGTTGTATATTGTGATGCCTCGAAAAACGGTTATGGATGCGTATTAATGCAACGAAAGAAAGTCATTGCTTATGCCTCTCGACAACTCAAAGTCCACGAACGAAACTACACGACACATGATCTTGAACTCGGTGCCGTCATCTTTGCACTTAAGTTATGGAGACATCATCTTCTTGGTACCAAAAGTACCATCTTTACCGATCACAAAAGTCTCCAACATATCTTCGATCAAAAGCAACTAAACATGAGACAACGAAGGTGGATTGAGACCTTGAACGATTATAATTGCGAGCTTCGTTACCACCCCGGGAAGGCAAATGTAGTGGCCGATGCCTTAAGTCGAAAGGAAAGAGCGGTGCCTCTTCGTGTCCGAGCTTTGAATATCACCATCCACTCCAACCTTAATAGCCAAATTCGGGTAGCCCAAGATGAAGCTCTTAAGGACAACAACATCGCACGCGAACTTTTAAACATTCTCGTCTCCCGATTCGAAGTTAAGGAGACCGGACTTCGATATTACGCCAGAAAAATTTGGGTGCCTAGATATGGCGATCTACGAAACCTCATCCTAGACGAAGCCCACAAATCGCGATACTCGATTCATCCCGGCGCCAATAAGATGTACCATGACCTTAAAGAACAATATTGGTGGCCGAACATCAAAAAGGAGGTTGCTAGATACGTCGCCAATTGTTTGACTTGCGCTAAAGTCAAAGCCGAACACCAAAGACCGTCCGGGTTACTTCAACAACCCGAGATCCCGCAATGGAAGTGGGAAAGGATCACGATGGATTTTATCACCAAACTACCGAAAACGTCGGGCGGTTATGATACAATTTGGGTCATTGTTGACCGTCTCACCAAATCCGCGCACTTTCTCGCCATGAAAGAAACCGACAAAATGGAGAAACTTGCACGACTTTACATTAAAGAGATTGTAGCCCGACACGGAGTACCGTTATCGATTATCTCCGACCGAGATGGTCGTTTCGTTTCTAGATTTTGGCGTACGTTACAAGAAGCGTTGGGAACGCGTTTGGACATGAGCACCGCATATCATCCCCAAACCGATGGGCAAAGTGAACGTACAATACAAACCTTAGAGGATATGTTACGAGCCTGCGTTGTTGATTTTGGAAAAGCTTGGGACAATCACTTACCTCTCGCCGAATTCTCTTACAACAATAGTTATCACGCGAGTATTAAGGCCGCACCTTTTGAAGCGTTATATGGTCGAAAATGTCGCTCTCCTCTTTGTTGGGCCGGAGTGGGTGACGTGCAAATTTCCGGGCCCGAACTCATTCACGAAACAACCGAAAAGATTCTTCAAATCCGAGATAGGCTTAGGACGGCCCGGAGTCGTCAAAAATGCTATACCGACAAAAGACGCAAAGACCTCGAATTTCAAGTCGGTGACCGCGTCATGTTAAAAGTCGCACCTTGGAAAAGTGTCATCCGTTTTGGGAAACGTGGGAAACTAAATCCGCGGTATGTTGGTCCTTTCGAAATCTTAGAGCGTGTTGGAACCGTTGCTTATCGTTTAAACCTTCCGCCTCAACTAAGCTCCGTCCATCCTACTTTTCATGTATCTAACTTGAAGAAGTGTCTCGCCGAGCCCGATATCGTCGTCCCTCTCGAGGAACTTACTATTAATGACAAACTCCATTTTGTGGAGGAACCGGTTGAAATTGTGGACTACGTCGAGAAGGAATTAAAACAAAGCCTGATCCCGATTGTTAAGGTCCGATGGAACGCCAAAAGAGGACCCGAGTTTACTTGGGAAAGGGAAGATCAAATGCGAAAGAAACACCCTCATCTATTCCCGGTTCCGGAAACGTCAGATTCTGAGGAAGAAACTACGATTACTACGCCTGCTTAAATTTCGGGACGAAATTTCTTTTAAGGTGTAGGTAATGTAACATCCCGCCTTTTTCCGTCAATTTTCCGTTTAACTATTTAAGTTCCGTTATATGTTTATAACACATCTCGTTAATACGCGTTGTAAATTATCATGTTTAGGTAATTTAACGCACCCGCAACCGAACTCGAGGGACTAGTTCCGCCAAAACACCAAAGTGGTGACTAGCTTTTGACTAAGTCAACCACCTCCCCACCATTATCCATTCATTTCTCTTTTTCTAAAATACTTCCATATTTTTCTCTAATTTCATCAAAAGGAAATCATTATCCAAATTCGTTCAAGAAGGATTCAATCAAAACAAATTACATATTTGAACTCCTCGTGATCTCCTCTTCGATTCCATACCGATTTCATCAATTTTGGGTAACTTTCTAAAATCACTAATTTTATGTGTTCTTGAGATTTTTGAGTTATAAAGTTGTTAATTAGTGTCTATGGCTCAAGTCTAGTATGATTATGTGATTTGTATGCTTGTTCTTGCAATTTTGATGTAACTAGTTCATTATGAAAGAACACTTGCATAATCTTGAGTTTTAGGTGTTCATATGATGTTTGATGATGAAAGTTCATGTTTTAATTGTGTTCCTAACATCACTAGCTTCAAATTGGTATGTAGGTTGACATGGATTAGTTTCATAATCATGATTGTTGAATTTGTGATTTTGGGTTAGGGTTTGATAGAAGTAAATTGAATCTTGATGCATTAAATGCTTGATAATGTTAATTGTAAGTGTTAGGTTGTGTTGTATGCTTAATTACCTTCGAAACGGCATATCGTTCATGTAATTTGGTTGCCAAATCATTAAATTGCATTTATGACTTGTATGCATTGAATGAGGAACATTAATTGCGGTTTTTGGTTGTTGCAAGTGGAAGTTTGATTGATGATATGTGTTTAGTTGTTTTACTCGTCAAAATACCTTTCCAACGATGTATGATAGGCGTTATAAGTGTTTGCGGGTCAAGAGTTGTGTTAGAAAAGGTTTTGGTTCGTGCACACTTTGAAAAACTGACCAGAATTCTCTGCCCAGGTAGTGGCGCGGCGCGCCCCATCCCCGCGCGGCGCGCAGAATCACCTGGCCAGATTCTGACCTCTTGGTCCCATTTCACGTGAAATGTTTGACTAGCTACCGACCTCCGATTCACATGAAACTTGTTTTAATATACTTGTATATGAATAATTAGCATGGAAAAATAGTCCGGGACCCGACCCGAACATGTTGACTTTTTCGTTGACTTTGACCCGACCAAGTTTGACTTTTTGTCAAACTTAATCAATTAATTATGCAATCTTTCTAACATGCTTTTATACTTGTGTCTTGCATGAAACTTGATGATTTGATTCACATGCTATATTAAATCGAGTCGTATTGAGCCATAGGACTAATTGAACATCTTTGACCCTTCGTGACTATCGTTATTGATACAACCTATTTGTTTAGGTCAAGACTAGCATTGTTCTTTGCACACGTTACTTGTCGAAGTACTTTTTGGTTCGTGCATACAAGGTGAGATCATAGTCCCACTTTTACTCTTTTTGAACTTACTTTTGGGATGAGAAAACATAAACGTTCTTTTAAACTACGTGAACACAAGTACAGGGAAAACAAACATTCTACATACGAGTTTGAACACAAATCCTCAATTCGATTATCATTAGTTACATCAGATGGTGTAAGCGAGAACTTATGTTATATGGCCATATGGGTTTGACAAACCCTCACTTCGGACGGTTCGCTACCGTCTACGGGTGAAATATATTTTCGGGAAACAGTGTATGTTCTAACACTATTATTACGGGGTTCAACGGACGGAATGTTAAGCTTTGATAATTGAGTGCTCGTGAATATTAACTTTTAGAATGTACTATGACTTTATCGATGTTGCAAATCTTGTGGTTCAACTTACTTTTACTCACTTACTTATTTAAACCTATGATTTCACCAACGTTTTCGTTGACAGATTCTCTATGTTTTTCTCAGGTCCTTGAACTTAGGTGATACATGCTTCCGCTCATACTTTTTGATACTTGCATTGGATGTCGAGTATACTTGTATACGTGGAGCGTCTTTTTGACTACTTTTAATTGTGTCGCACGTGTTTCATACAAACTTTAAACATTGTTATGTACTTGTTATGGAAACTACTTTTGTAAACCTTGAAACATCCTTATTTATGAAATGAATGCGACATATTTTTCGGTCAAACTTTGTTATAAAGACTTACGACCATGTAATGGGACCATACGTAGATGACGCCGTCATTTGACGATTTGTCGGGGTCGCTACATTTATATATTTTTTTTTTGCGGCATACCACCGAACTATCCAGGCTATTATCAAGCCTTCTTATTACTTGGTGCTAGTGGGCCGTAAATCTGGACTGTTGGGCCGTAAATGATGTTGGGCTCGTAAGTGTATGATGATAATGATGACAGACTAGAAAGGGGTTAAAGGATTAAATCCGTAATTTAATTCATAAAATAGGAAACAGAGGGACGGTTGGATGTATGGTCGCGGAACGAGAGGTTGTGGGTTCGAGACTAGGCAGAGACTGTTTAATTTCTTTTGGAAGCTTTTTCTTTTAAAGGTAGTTTTATAATTATTATTATTATTATTATTGTTATTATTATTATTATTATTATTATTATTATTGTCATGATGGTTAGTGTTATTATTATTAGTGCTATTATTATTGTATTATTACTACTCGTGTTATTATTATTATAAATATTATCATTTATATTATTAATGTGAACTTTCATTATAGGTATTTTTACTACTAAAAGTTATTATCATTAATATTATTTTATTATCTTTTTGTAATTCTTAAAAACTATCATTTTCATTATTATCAGTAATATCTATATTATCATTATTAAAATAATTATAATTATGAAAATAAAAGTTTAAAAGACTTGGTTAAGATAATAATAATAAAAATTGAAGATTTTATGTAAAGATATATTTAATATACTTAACTTACCTATACTTATATTATTATGTACAAAGTAAAAATATATAAATAAATAATAAAACTTATATATTATTAAAGATATAAACTACATCACTAATAATAAAATATATATATCTATTCGATTACAAGTATACGTTTTAATACATATATGAATGATATAGGTTCGTGAATCCGAGGCCAACCCTACATTGTTCAATATCGTCATATGTATTTTTACTACAAAATACATTACTGTGAGTTTCATTAATCCCTTTTTAAATGCTTTCGCAATATATATTTTTGGGACTGAGAATACATGCGCTGTTTTTATAACTGTTTTACGAAATAGACACAAGTAATTAAAACTACATTATATGGTTGAATGATCGAAATCGAATATGCCCTTTTTAGATAGTCTGGTAATCTAAGAATTAGGGAACAGACACCCTAATTGACGCGAACTCTAAAGATAGATCTATCGGGCCCAACAAGCCCCATCCAAAGTACCGGATGCTTTAGTACTTCGAAATTGATATCATGTCCGAAGGAGGATCCCGGAATGATGGGGATATTCTTATATGCATATTGTGAATGTCGGTTACCAGGTGTTCAATCCATATGAATGATATTTTTGTCTCTATGCATGGGACGTTTATTTTATGAGAATTGGAAATATGAAATCTTGTGGTCTATTAAAATTATGAAAAGATTGTTTATGTTAAACTAATGAACTCACCAACCTTTTGGTTGACACTTTAAAGCATGTTTATTCTCAGGTATGAAAGAAATCTTCCGCTGTGCATTTGCTCATTTTAAAGATATTACTTGGAGTCATTCATGACATATTTTGAAAAGACGTGGCATTCGAGTCGTTGAGTTCATCAAGATTAATATTAAGTCAATTATAGTTAGATATATTATGAAATGGTATGCATGCCGTCAACTTTTGATGTAATGAAATATCGTCTTTTCAAAAACGAATGCAATGTTTGTAAAATGTATCATATAGAGGTCAAGTACCTCGCGATGTAATCAACTGTTGTGAATCGTTTATAATCGATACGGACTTCGTCCGGATGGATTAGGACGGGTCCTTTCAAGTTAGACATTGTAAATTGTCTTATAATCATGACATATAACTTGACTTGCAAATAAACATTTTCAATTGAAATAATAGTAGTTGACTGTTTCTATGCTATGTTTAATTAATATGGACATGTAATTATAATAATTTATGGCATCTCACAAACCTGCTAATGTACTACGTTATGAGAATATTGTAAATACGTTATGCCCTTATAGCAAAACCCTTTTATAGTTAATTAATTAATTCTTGATTGGTTGATTATTAATTATACAGTGGTTGATACTCTATTTGATATATTTTGGTTTTATTTAGCAACAATATTGGGATCCTCTCATATTACTGAAAAAATTAGCCTGAAAAAATTAGCCTGCATTCGATAATCAAAGCTCCACGTAATCATCTACTACTATAATTGTGATAGTTTCAGTTTGCATATCATGGAGGGCTATATTCCTCTGCTCTTTAATTTTCTTTAAAACTGAGTCGGGAATCTGACTTGCTGGAGAACATCGACAATGGTGGTGGTGGTTGGATGTAATCTTTGCTTGAAAGAATGTATTGAACTTGTGAGAAAACTATACAGTTGATGTAAAAAGCTTACCCTACTGTATTCTTATTGGATGACTTTTTTTAAGAAATAGCATATGACATAGAAACAACTATTAATAATGTTGTTGAGGTACGTACTGACATTCAACCTATGATTAGTTATCTTATAATTTGCAAAGACTAACCACATGTTTTGTATTCTATTGTTTTAGTATCAAGTAAATTATTGATGTTTCTAAATCATTTCCACTTTAGGAGCTTTCTGGAATAATAAAATCGTTAGCATATTCAAACTTTCATTTGTTTAGTTGTTTAAAGTTGTTACCGCCTCTAAGTCACCTGAATCTTAAAACAGATTTACATTTATCCCTTAAAATTTTTAGAGATTTTCTTCATGTTCACTTCATCTTATGTATTATGGGGTAGGTTTTTGACGATGGAATTTTCTATCATCAGAGGAGTATATTGGGCTGGATGACTAATAAGTACATGTTACCTGTTGAAAAGGATGATGCTGCACAAAATATTACTAACGAGAATTTTTACGATCAGAGCTGCTAACGAGATCTTTACGGTATGCTAACAGTCTAACGAGATCTTTACGATTAGAGATGCTAATCTTGATCGTTGCGTCATAGAATTCCGCGTCGAAAAGGTTTATGGGAATTTGTAAAAAGTTATTAGAAGAGACATCTAAATCATCTCGAGCTCATAAAAGTTTTATGGGAAGAGATTGACAAATTGACCAAACTCTATTTCTCATAAACTATTTATGTGAAGAGACTTGACAAATTGTCATTAATGTGTATATTATTCAAATGTACAAAGAAGAAGCTTCGTAAGTATGCAAAGAATCAGGTACATTCTTACATTGTATTTTATTTTATTTTATTGTTTTACCCTAATTATTACTGTGTTCATATATTCATATATTAATTGGATACAACTTTTGGTATTGTGTTGTTTGGGCCAATCTATAAGATTGTATATCTTAGTTTTAAGTACCTTCTTGTGACACTTTTTAAAAAAAAGTAAATGATTTTGAAGCACATGTTTCGAACTTAAAAAATTTGGGTCTTTGGTACTATTCATCTCTAAAAATTTTTGAACTTTGGATGCAGTTTCAATGGGTTAACGTGGACTCTCTTTTATGGGACGGATAAAGTATTACATTGCAAAAGATAGAAGAATTACTCGAGATAAGGTAAACAACATTGGCGTTGTTACAACTAGCGGCTATTTCATGAGACTAAGGGTGCGTTTGATAAAACTGAATGATTTAGCGCTGAATGGTTCAGAATCTGAATGATTCAAAGTCTCTGAATAAAGTTTGTACTGAATGAAAATAAGCTGTTTGATAATCATTTAGAATGAACGATATAAACTGAGTAAAATTACCTTATTAAAGTGTAACATGAATAAAGTATTCAATATACTTGTTAGTTAAGTGTTCAGAATAAGATTTAAGGAGAAAATTACAAAAGATTTAGGCTCTTAATGGTTAAGAGAGTGTTTCCTCTCTGAATGGTTCAACACTGAATCCTGAACCATTCAGCACCATATGTCATTCAGAGGTCAGAAACAAATTCACTGAATGCTGAATGGTTCAGCATTCAGCACTGAACCATTCCATTAAGAGGCAAACAAACGTACCCTAAGTAGTCTTTTATTAGGCTCTTCCAATACCTTGATAATTTCAACATTGTCATAGACATATTTTAAAGTCTTTTTTCTAATTACATTTTGCATAATGAATACTCTTATATAATATATAATTGTATTATGTTCATTGAAATTTAATCTATGTTGCTTAACGAATTCACTCACAAAAGTACTTTTGACATTGTCCGTATAATAGCGTTAATTGATATATCATTTTAACATTTACCCAATCTAATTTGTAAACTATTAGCTCGCTTGTATAATTTTATTTCATTATATAAGTGTGATGTTGCAACTTGCAGTTCATTACTAGATAGAAATATCAATGACTTGAAAGTGCCACTTGATGATTTAATTAAAAAATGCTTGACTATAAGTGTTCATGTTCATAATTTTTTTTAAATGTTTTGCATTATTTGTTTTAGACTCCGTTAATTGCAGGATGCTCGGTTCAGGTTGTTGAAGTTAACATGGTTAGAGTTCAACTAAGTAAGTTTATTATACTCTTTTTATGAAATTGCAAGTTTTCATTGTAAGACCTGAACATAAACTTTCATGATAATGCAATTAGGTTGATAAAGTATAAGGGTGGATATAGTTGATGTAAGCTTCTGAAATACTACAAGATATAGCATTGTCAAGCATCATTCTCAAAGGTGGCAAAATGGGAGAGGTGCTCGGGTTTATTTTAGCATTTTGTATAGATACTTGGTGTCATATATATGATTACACAAAGCTAACTGATCAAACCAAAATCGTCCCGTGGAGTATAGATTTCGGGTTTGAGTGCTTAATTTGAGAAAAAGAGTAGGTTGATTGTTTTTGTCAATACCCGTCCAAAATCTTCCTGAACGAACACAATAACATATGGTACCATCGCGATGAACTGACGTCTATATTGAGACGACCCGACCCAATCCATAAGGACGAATACAATAACATATGATTACATCGCGAGGTATTTGACTTCTATATGATAAATTTTACAAACATTGCATTCGTTTTTAAAAGACAAACTTTCGTTACATCGACAGTTGACAGGCATGTAAAGCATTTCATAATATATCCAAATATAATTGACTTAATAATAATCTTGATGAACTCAACGACTCGAATGCAACATCTTTTGAAATATGTCATGAATGACTCTAAGTAATATCTCTAATATGAGCAAATGCACAGCGGAAGATTTCTTTCGTACCTGAGAATAAACATGCTTTAAAGTGTCAACCAAAAGGTTGGTGAGTTCATTAGTTTATCATAAAGAATCATTTCATAATTTTAATAGACCACAAGATTTCATACTTCCATTTCTCATAATCATACGTCCCATGCATAGAGACAAAAATATCATTCTTTTGGATTGAACACCTGGTAACCGACATTCACAATATGCATATAAGAATATCCCCATCATTCCGGGATCCTCCTTCGGACATGATATAAATTTCGAAGTACTAAAGCATCCGGTACTTTGGATGGGGCTTGTTGGGCCCGATAGATCTATCTTTAGAGTTTCACGTCAATTAGGGTGTCTGTTCCCTAATTCTTAGATTACCAGACTTAATAAAAAGGGGCATATTCAGTTTCGATCATTCAACCATAGAACGTAATTTCGATTACTTGTGTCTATTTCGTAAAACAGTTATAAAAGTTGCGCATGTATTCTCAGCCCAAAAATATAAAGGGTAAAAAGGTAAATGAAACTCACCATACTGTATTTTGTAGTAAAAATACATATAACATCATTGAACAAGTGTAAGGTTGGCCTTGGATTCACGAACCTATATTAATTATATATATTTATATGTTGGTCAATATGCGTCTAACAATTTAGATTAAGTCATAGTGTACCACCATCCTAATGCTCGAGTCTAATATGCAAAAGTCAACAAAAACTAGTTTGACTCAAAATGATTTCCAGAATTTATACATGATTAATATATAGTTCAAATATTGTCATTTTTTATTTTTAAATATTTTTAAAAGATTTATAAGAGTAAATAATAAATAAAATTTATACTAAAAGTTATATAATAAAATATACTTTTATATATCTTAGAATTTATAAAGTTCATTGAATATCATAAACTGTTATGTTAGGTTTTATTAAGGTATTTATATTATTTGTAATACATTTTTATTTGATAAAAAATAACATTGATAATAATAATAAGTAAAAGTTGTATTATTTTATATTAATAATTATTAATAATAATAACAATATTTATATTTACGAAAATGATATTATAAAAATATGATAATTCTTATTACTAATGAAATTCTATATTAACAATGATATTCCTATTAAAAATAATGATTTTTGTAAAGATGATATTTTTTTATATTAAATATAATACTTTTAATAATAATAGTGATAAAAATAATGAAAGATGATAATTTTATTTAAATCAAAATCTTTAAATTTCATCATGATACTACTTCTTATATATAATGATAATATAATAATAATAATAATAATAATAATAATAATAATAATAATAATAATAATAATAATAATAATAATAATAATAATAGTAATTATATAAAAGTTATAACGACGACGATAATAATATTCATTTTTAATAATAATACAAAATTCATTTGACGATAACTTCTAATCCATTCGTCAAAACCATTCGGTATCTAAAGGAAAAGTTCTTAATTTTTCACTAGCTTTCCAATGACATGCATATCTTATACCTTATCTCATCCCTAGTATAACAACCTTTAAGATTCAACATAACCTATCTAAGGGCAATATCAAATGTACAAGCATGCATAATCCTATTTTCTCGAGCACTAGTCAGGGATACACTATTAGTATGTAAAAATTTAATTAGGAGTACTCACGTATCAATATTGAGATTCAATATTGCAGGAAAGGTACGTAGACACAACGGAGATGATAAACACCAGGTTGAGCTCATGAGCTATACCCCTGATCCATACCCATAACCTTCATAGCTATAACCCATAATTTTCTTAGCCCTATCCTACTCATAAACTTGTCTTGAAATGACCCGCTCATGACCTCGTTGTAATATTTTATGTTTAATACTACTAATAATCTTAATATCACAAATAATAATAATAATAATTAATATTAATAATATTTATAAATATAATTTATATATTGAGAGAGTGATACGAGATTGATGTTGAATGAATGAATTATAAACTGAGTTCGTTCGGTACTTAAAGAGATTTGAGCTCACCAACCTAACTATTTCACAATTAGCCAATGAAACCTACCGACACTTTGTAAACCCTTTATAAACGTAATTTTGACACACATGTGTATTTATTTATTTTATTTAATATATAATATATTTAATCTTTAGAATTAATTAAATATTATATTATATTTACGCTCGTGGTAAAAATATAATTTTTACAAAAATGACACGGTCGTGGTCTCACGACTCATGTACCACTTTCGGTTTTTCGGGCGCACTTTCGTACGTTTAGAAAACTAGCCTTTTACGTTACACGACGTGTACCTTTTTCAAAAATTAGACTTACTCATCAATAAATTTCCTTTATAAAAATATAACTTATAAAATTGAGCGTTGTGGTCATTTACTTCTATAAATCAGTGACTCATTGTTTATCAAAATATATTATTTTAAATCAAGACGTTTTATGAATCGTACCTTTATCAAAATAAAGACTTAAATAAATGAAAAATTAACCCACTCAAAGTGTAACTTAATCTTTTGAGTAATTTGGTTATTTACTTTTATAAACCATAATCTCGTTATTTATCAAAACAATTTTAATGATATTAGTTTAGATCAAAACGTTTGTTGACTAATTATAATATAATAATTCATCACCCCATAAAATATATATATATATATATATATATATATATATATTTATTTATTTATTTATAAAAAAAAACTATTATAAACTCGTATATATCGTATATAATGGAAATATTAACGTAATCATATTATATTTAGTTTTTCAAACTAATAATAGTTCAAAGTTTATTTTAAAAACATAAAACACGTAACGTTTACACTCTAAACTTATAATTCCTTTATATGCTAACGTTTATTTTAGTTTCCTTAACCTTTCTAAATAAAATAACTTAGTATCTATCGAATCAAATAACAAGGGTTATGAAATTCAATCCTCCACCAACTTTTGTATAATCCCCAATAATTAACACTTTTGTTCTTATATACAATCACTTTTCCAAATATTCCGAATACCGTTAAAAGTAAGGGTTTTCTAATTCAAAGTGGACCTCATAACAGAGACTCTTCATCCTAATTCAATGTATCTTATAAATCAATCATTTGATATTTTCATCTAAACATCGATAAACATAATAAACTTATTTTGAAACAAAATACGTTCTTGTAAAGTATTATATATCTAATACCTTGTTAACGCCTTCACTTATTAAGTATTTATTATATACACATATCCATATACACATAGATGTTCGTGAATCATTAGGCATGGTTAAATGGTAACTTGATTACATGAATATAGTTTCAAAGCTTTCGAGACTCAACAATACATATTTTGCTTATCGTGTCGGATATATATATAAAGATTAAAGTTTAAATTTGTTCGGAAATTCCCGGGTCATCACAGTACCTACCCGTTAAAAGAAATTTCGTCCCGAAATTTGATAGAGGTCTTCATGGCTAACAGTAAGAATGTTATTATGACGAATGTAAACTGATACATAGAGTTTTATCATCATCGAGTAATATAGATAACCCAATTTGCTTATGTGAAGAGTAAAAGTGAAGTTATCGCAAAAGAATGAAAATGAATAAATGTAGGTTTGACTTAACCGGTGTCATAGTCAAGATTGATTTCCGGAGTTTAAGGAATTTAGAAGAAATTTTCATAATAAGATTTGATTTTTCGGTAATTAAGGAGATTCAAATCTTCTTTGGCGAAACGCGATAATCTGCTTCGATTGCCTTGTCGAATATTTTCCTATAAATCCACCTTCTCCATTTCCTTACGACTCACACCTCTACTCTTTCTTCCTCAATTCATACCTTAAAGCATTCGTTAATATGCTTCATCCCATCCTGATCCTTGATATCCTCTTAACTTTCATATCTGTCATTCTTCTTTTTAATCTGCCACCGGAAGAATCTATTTACTTCTACTATACCCTAGGGTTTATAGTGTTTTTAGTTCTCTCGTGTCTTTACGTTGCTATATGCATCGATATATATGGTTTGAAATTTTCGGGTTGTTGTTGGGTTTTATCTCTTCCCTTATACTTCGATGTTCTTGTTTCTGTCTCCTATAATCATTGTCATCCATAGTTAATGTCCCTTTCTATTTGATGCGGTTTATACCCCAAATTTGTATTTCGGAGGTTTGTCCCTTCGTGTCTTCTTCTTGTGATTAAATAGCTCTTGTAATGGTCCAGAATTCGTATCCATGGATTTCGGAATGAACATAGTAATTGTTCTAAGAAGGAACTGGTAATGGTAAAATATTGATTTGATAAATTACCAGAATACCCTGGAAAGAATCGAATCATCAAGAAATATTTTCTTGGTATGTTTGGAGATTAGATAGAATGTCAGAGTCGTGTAAATGACACATGATGACAGTATGTTCTGTGAATCATCAAATTCCATTAGGAACTTAACATGGATTACTGCAATATAATGACGTTGATCAAGTGTCATTATATTATACTAACCCATGCATCAGTTCCCAACACTACTTCAAAACATTCATATTTAAATTTTTCAGAATTTAGAAACTAACACAGTTTCTTTTATGTTGCAGGTATTACGGAGAGATAAATGATCTCAGATAAAAATCGTTGTGATAATATTTCCAGAAATATGGAGAATATGTACAATGAAAGATACGAAGATATCTTATAATATTTAAGGTGAGATGATGATGAAGAATATCTGTCTGTGAAGGTTTAGAATAAGAAGTAAGGTATTTACTAACGAGTTCAGCAGACACTGATTCATTTGGATCCCTTGAAGGCAGATTTAGTTTCTGTGATTTGTCCACTGCTTCCTTCATACTTTGCTCAATTCGTTTTTTTTTTTTCAGTATCAAATCCTTTCTTTTTCTGAGCTTTACCAACTCACTATCTTCTATCATCAAAATTTTGGCCGTTTAAACCATCTATCATTTTTATGTTTCCTCTGCATTTAATGCTATAATATCTGAATCACTGGTTATCAATCCGAGGTGGGTTTAGAGGAATCTTGTTTTAGATGATTAAACGCTGGTGGTAATATGGTGGAATATGAAAGATTCTCCAGTAACCATGACGAAAGGGCAACGTATCTATCGGGGTTATAATAAGACTGGTCCAACTGAAAAGTCGAAGTTGACTTGCTGAAGCTGTGACAAAATTGGCTGCTTTGAAAAGGAATCGAAATGTTGTTTTTGTTAATAAATGATAAAGGATTTGATGCGGGTACGTGTTAAACTACGACTTTAGTTTCGAGAGCTTTTCAGGTACAAGACTTCGGGCAATGTGCGGTTGGATCATCATCTCAATTGTTTATTATTTGAAGTGTCTTCTAGAATTTCGAAGGGTTTTAATTACAGATTGTCATAGTCAATATCCAAATGATGAAATCGTCCTAAATCCCGAATGATTTTTCATATCCATCTTGTGTGTTACGATTAAAAGTGATGTTCTATCACAGTTTTGAAGTCAAAGTATAGCTTTGAAAAATGTAAAGATCTAAGAGTGATGATTTTGGTTGTATCTCGAGTTGAATTCTGAAATTCCCAAAATCAGAATATGTAATTAGATTCGAATGAGTATGGTTGTTTTGATTTCTATAGAAGAATGTATATTGGTTTAGTTGATGATTATTGAATCAGAATTGAAGAATGTAACATATTAATTGTGATTTTATATATCTCTCGGGTATTACCTACCCGTTAAAAAAATTTCACAAATAATATTTTGAACAAGAATTCTCATTACAATCTTTATGAAAATATATGTGGGTATATTTTCTTCAGATGTAGTACAGATTCAATGAGTTAATATCATACTAAGCTCATCTGATTTTCGGATTGAATTAGAAATGAATTTTCTCTAAAACATTAGAGATTACATAATCTTTGCGGTTTATTTCACTAATGTAATCAATGCTTCAATATTTATATGTATTTCCTTAGTGAATCATGCTGATGCTCATAGAACTCTTGCTAACTTCGCAAGATACGAATATTGTTTTCCCGTAAATTTCGGGTATATCGAAGATGAAAGTGTATAATCAAACATGTTATTGAATGATACACTTGATTTATTATGAAATAAAATTCATTGAGTTGAAGCAGAGATTGTAGTTAACAATGATTAAATTGTTAACGAAAAATGTACATCATAGCAAATTAGTAATATGAATTAACCAGATAGTTAAGTTCCATACATAATAGCTTAGTACAGAAAGATTTATTATGGTTAAAAATTTATATATATATATATATATATATATATATATATATATATATATATATATATATATATATATATATATATATATATATATATATAGAATATACATATAAATTCTTTGGAGAGACTGAGTTAATACTAATATACTCGTTATTAATTCGTAATGGTTTCCACAGTGATTCTTAAACTGGCGAGACTTGTGAGGTTGGAGATGCTGACGATTCTAACAATGTTGACAGCATTGACTGTGTTGGTGAGGCTATTGGTACTGCTGATGCTGTTGGTAAAACAAGTCTAGCTTGTACCTTACGCACTAGTCTTGTTAGGGTTTCGGTTCTTCACTCTATCATCTCTGTCCACTCATCTAGTTTTTGGTTAAGGCTGAGATAGATAATCTCCAAAACTTTAGAGATTACATAATCACCACAGAATGTTTCTCCGATGAAGTTATGAATCAATACTTCATCGTTTGTTGTTGTTGGTACTCCTTGGTATCTTTGGTGCGTGTGACGTTGATATCCGATATACAAATTGGGATATTGAGGTGTGTGATGCGGATGTGATTGTTGGTGGTGGTAATGATCCTGTTGTTGATGGTGGTGCTGTTGATGCCGGTGATGCTGCTGGAGCTTATGGTTTTGAGGCTTGCGATATGGATGTTACTGGCGGTACCGGTTACGCTGCTGGTGCTGCTGATGATGCTTGTAACCTTCGCACCGTATTTTCCAAAGCCACCACCCGAGCACGAAGCTCGTTGACTTCTTCTATCACACCGGGATGGTCAGCAGTTCGGACGAGCGGATAGATATAATCTAGAATTTGGTGTAGTATATAATCGTGACGAGATACTCTGGAAATGAGAGAGAAAATTGTTTCTCGAATAGGTTCGCCGGTAAGTGCTTCAGGTTCATTGCCAAGAGGGCAATTTAGTGGATGGAAGGGATCACCTTCTTCTTGTCTCCAATAATTGAGGAGACTACGAACCCATCCCCATTTCATCCAGAATAGATGATGGCTGATTGGTTGATCCATTCCGGTCACACTGTTGTCAGAGCTCGAATGCAACTCCATATCGGAATAGTTGTCGTAATCTGAGGAATTCGAACTGGTTGTGGGATCCATCTCGGATGACCAAGGGAATGATTTTTTTTTTTTTTATATATGGAATAGATTATAGGAGTTAGATTTGGTATTCTTCAATACATAATTTACATATGTATATATATTACCAAAATCCCATAAATTACGGAAGAAACATTGAAAAATGTCAGTCAAAGTTCACAGTAACAGATATACCAGGATAAGATTTCGTCTATACACTATTATGCAATAAATGCAAGAAAACGCGTCTAGACTTAAGAATGATAAACAGGTAATTTCCTACTGATGATAAGTAGATGATTTTTGACACGGAATGATAAGCAAAACTTTTGATATGCAGACACGGTCGAAGTCCAGACTCACTAATGTATCCTAACGACTTATCAGTTAGACACACTAATGCAGACCTGGTTCGCTAAGACCACCGCTCTGATACCACATGAGACGACCCGACCCAATCCATAAGGACGAATACAATAACATATGATTACATCGCGAGGTATTTGACCTCTATATGATAAATTTTACAAACATTGCATTCGTTTTTAAAAGACAAACTTTCGTTACATCGACAGTTGACAGGCATGTAAAGCATTTCATAATATATCCAAATATAATTGACTTAATAATAATCTTGATGAACTCAACGACTCGAATGCAACATCTTTTGAAATATGTCATGAATGACTCTAAGTAATATCTCTAATATGAGCAAATGCACAGCGGAAGATTTCTTTCGTACCTGAGAATAAACATGCTTTAAAGTGTCAACCAAAAGGTTGGTGAGTTCATTAGTTTATCATAAAGAATCATTTCATAATTTTAATAGACCACAAGATTTCATACTTCCATTTCTCATAATCATACGTCCCATGCATAGAGACAAAAATATCATTCTTTTGGATTGAACACCTGGTAACCGACATTCACAATATGCATATAAGAATATCCCCATCATTCCGGGATCCTCCTTCGGACATGATATAAATTTCGAAGTACTAAAGCATCCGGTACTTTGGATGGGGCTTGTTGGGCCCGATAGATCTATCTTTAGAGTTCGCGTCAATTAGGGTGTCTGTTCCCTAATTCTTAGATTACCAGACTTAATAAAAAGGGGCATATTCAGTTTCGATCATTCAACCATAGAACGTAATTTCGATTACTTGTGTCTATTTCGTAAAACAGTTATAAAAGTTGCGCATGTATTCTCAGCCCAAAAATATAAAGGGTAAAAAGGTAAATGAAACTCACCATACTGTATTTTGTAGTAAAAATACATATAACATCATTGAACAAGTGTAAGGTTGGCCTTGGATTCACGAACCTATATTAATTATATATATTTATATGTTGGTCAATATGCGTCTAACAATTTAGATTAAGTCATAGTGTACCACCATCCTAATGCTCGAGTCTAATATGCAAAAGTCAACAAAAACTAGTTTGACTCAAAATGATTTCCAGAATTTATACATGATTAATATATAGTTCAAATATTGTCATTTTTTATTTTTAAATATTTTTAAAAGATTTATAAGAGTAAATAATAAATAAAATTTATACTAAAAGTTATATAATAAAATATACTTTTATATATCTTAGAATTTATAAAGTTCATTGAATATCATAAACTGTTATGTTAGGTTTTATTAAGGTATTTATATTATTTGTAATACATTTTTATTTGATAAAAAATAACATTGATAATAATAATAAGTAAAAGTTGTATTATTTTATATTAATAATTATTAATAATAATAACAATATTTATATTTACGAAAATGATATTATAAAAATATGATAATTCTTATTACTAATGAAATTCTATATTAACAATGATATTCCTATTAAAAATAATGATTTTTGTAAAGATGATATTTTTTTATATTAAATATAATACTTTTAATAATAATAGTGATAAAAATAATGAAAGATGATAATTTTATTTAAATCAAAATCTTTAAATTTCATCATGATACTACTTCTTATATATAATGATAATATAATAATAATAATAATAATAATAATAATAATAATAATAATAATAATAATAATAATAATAATAATAATAATAATAATAATAATAGTAATTATATAAAAGTTATAACGACGACGATAATAATATTCATTTTTAATAATAATACAAAATTCATTTGACGATAACTTCTAATCCATTCGTCAAAACCATTCGGTATCTAAAGGAAAAGTTCTTAATTTTTCACTAGCTTTCCAATGACATGCATATCTTATACCTTATCTCATCCCTAGTATAACAACCTTTAAGATTCAACATAACCTATCTAAGGGCAATATCAAATGTACAAGCATGCATAATCCTATTTTCTCGAGCACTAGTCAGGGATACACTATTAGTATGTAAAAATTTAATTAGGAGTACTCACGTATCAATATTGAGATTCAATATTGCAGGAAAGGTACGTAGACACAACGGAGATGATAAACACCAGGTTGAGCTCATGAGCTATACCCCTGATCCATACCCATAACCTTCATAGCTATAACCCATAATTTCCTTAGCCCTATCCTACTCATAAACTTGTCTTGAAATGACCCGCTCATGACCTCGTTGTAATATTTTATGTTTAATACTACTAATAATCTTAATATCACAAATAATAATAATAATAATTAATATTAATAATATTTATAAATATAATTTATATATTGAGAGAGTGATACGAGATTGATGTTGAATGAATGAATTATAAACTGAGTTCGTTCGGTACTTAAAGAGATTTGAGCTCACCAACCTAACTATTTCACAATTAGCCAATGAAACCTACCGACACTTTGTAAACCCTTTATAAACGTAATTTTGACACACATGTGTATTTATTTATTTTATTTAATATATAATATATTTAATCTTTAGAATTAATTAAATATTATATTATATTTACGCTCGTGGTAAAAATATAATTTTTACAAAAATGACACGGTCGTGGTCTCACGACTCATGTACCACTTTCGGTTTTTCGGGCGCACTTTCGTACGTTTAGAAAACTAGCCTTTTACGTTACACGACGTGTACCTTTTTCAAAAATTAGACTTACTCATCAATAAATTTCCTTTATAAAAATATAACTTATAAAATTGAGCGTTGTGGTCATTTACTTCTATAAATCAGTGACTCATTGTTTATCAAAATATATTATTTTAAATCAAGACGTTTTATGAATCGTACCTTTATCAAAATAAAGACTTAAATAAATGAAAAATTAACCCACTCAAAGTGTAACTTAATCTTTTGAGTAATTTGGTTATTTACTTTTATAAACCATAATCTCGTTATTTATCAAAACAATTTTAATGATATTAGTTTAGATCAAAACGTTTGTTGACTAATTATAATATAATAATTCATCACCCCATAAAATATATATATATATATATATATATATATATATATATATATATATATATATATATATATATATATATATATATATATATATATATATATATATATTTATTTAAAAAAAAAAAACTATTATAAACTCGTATATATCGTATATAATGGAAATATTAACGTAATCATATTATATTTAGTTTTTCAAACTAATAATAGTTCAAAGTTTATTTTAAAAACATAAAACACGTAACGTTTACACT
Source organism: Rutidosis leptorrhynchoides (assembly GCF_046630445.1). Classification (NCBI taxonomy): domain Eukaryota; kingdom Viridiplantae; phylum Streptophyta; class Magnoliopsida; order Asterales; family Asteraceae; genus Rutidosis; species Rutidosis leptorrhynchoides. Next base: position 219,595,632 of record NC_092336.1, read on the forward strand.
CTAAACTTATAATTCCTTTATATGCTAACGTTTATTTTAGTTTCCTTAACCTTTCTAAATAAAATAACTTAGTATCTATCGAATCAAATAACAAGGGTTATGAAATTCAATCCTCCACCAACTTTTGTATAATCCCCAATAATTAACACTTTTGTTCTTATATACAATCACTTTTCCAAATATTCCGAATACCGTTAAAAGTAAGGGTTTTCTAATTCAAAGTGGACCTCATAACAGAGACTCTTCATCCTAATTCAATGTATCTTATAAATCAATCATTTGATATTTTCATCTAAACATCGATAAACATAATAAACTTATTTTGAAACAAAATACGTTCTTGGAAAGTATTATATATCTAATACCTTGTTAACGCCTTCACTTATTAAGTATTTATTATATACACATATCCATATACACATAGATGTTCGTGAATCATTAGGCATGGTCAAATGGTAACTTGATTACATGAATATAGTTTCAAAGCTTTCGAGACTCAACAATACATATTTTGCTTATCGTGTCGGATATATATAAAGATTAAAGTTTAAATTTGTTCGGAAATTCCCGGGTCATCACATATATGTCATGAACGACTTCATGTAATATCTTTAAAATGAGCAAATGCACAGCGGAAGATTTCTTTCAGACCTGAGAATAAACATGTTTTAAAAGTGTCAACCAAAAGGTTGGTGAGTTCATAGGTTTATCGTAAACAATAAAATTCATAATTTTGATAGACCATAAGATTTTAAATACAGTACACCTATCTCGTGTACGAAACCATTTTTCATAATGCTTGGCAGAGTAGGTTCGTATCCTTTTCTCCCCGTAGGTTGCCTCGCGATTTTTAAATAACCGTACACATATCTCGGGTACAAAAATAACATACACATAACCTGTGTATAAAATCATTCTCTCGATACATAACATTCACTTTGCATTCATTGATTGGCATGGTAACCGACCTTAACATATAATGCGCATAAAAAATATCCCTAAAACAGAACATATCGTCTGTATAATATATAAACTTCGAGGTACTAAACATCACGCCCACTAGCTCTTCCGTCTAGTGAACATTCTGGGTGGGGGTGTTAAACCCGGTAGCTACCTTTAGGATTCGCTTAAATTAGGGCCATACCCGATTCTAATTCTTAGGTTACCAAACAATAATAATCAGGGGAAAATATTCACATCAATTGGTGGCAATTATCACGTCCAACTAATTCAATCATAATCAACAGAATTTTTGTCTGCATAATAATTCATTCGAGGAATGTTTTGCTTGTGTCATCGCGTCAAACATTTATAAAAGCATTTCATGTATTCTCAGTTCAAAATATATTTCAAAAGTATTTAATAAAGCAGTTGTAAAAACAGCGCATGTATTCTCAGCCCCAAAAATATAAAGAGTAAAAGGGAGCAAATGAACTCACTATCCAATATTTTGTAGTAAAAATATTCATACGACGAAACTGAACAATGCAGGGTTGGCCTCGGATTCACGAACCTATGTCATTATATATATATATATATATTAACAATTATAATTTTAATATATATATATATATATATATATATATATATATATATATATATATATATATATATATATATATATATATATATATATATATATATATATATTAACAATTATAATTTTAATCGAACAAGTTTAAATATTATTATTAATTGTTATTTCAGTAACTTGTATGTTTCATTGGTAACTATATTAACTATATTTATTTTATATACCTTAGATAAATAATTAGTATTTATTATGAAAATATTAATGTTGTTATGCGATATGTTTTAAATATATTCTTATATAGCTATTTATTTGGTAAAATAATATTAATAATAATAAATAAAAATTTGTATCTTTTTATGATTATAATAATAATACTAAAAGTAATTAGATTTAGTAAGGATACTGCTATTAATAGTTTTGATAATAATACTAATAATAAAAGTAATGTTAGTAGTAATAATAATTTTAAATAAAAAGATAATAATGATATGATAAAAATGTTAGTTTTCATAAAATAATATTTTAAATAATGATGGTACTTTTAAAAATGATGATTCTAATAGAAATTTTAATAGTCATATTAATAATAATACTATATATTTTAATAATAATAATAATGATAATAATATTAATTATACTAATAATCTTATTTCTAATATTGATAATAATAATAATAATAATAATAATTACTTAATAACAATCAATAATCTCTTTATCTCTTTATATTATAATAACAAAGCTAAAAATAGATCATCTAAAATTCAAATTAGTAATCATAGCCTTTCATTATCATTAACATCCATAATCTAGACCATTTAAATTTTTTAATCAAGACTTCATAATCACCTTGATTAGTTATTTGATGACTAAATTAGCCTTCTAATTAACATTTGGGCTGAATAATACTCAAAAAATACGGGTTTATCACACTGTGATTAGCCGTCAATTATCTTGCCTATATCTACGCCAGTATTTTATTCTTCCCACAAACTCTTAATTAGGGTTCCACAAATCACCACCCCTTCGATTGATACTCTGTATCATCTATGAAGATGTAATATACGTTCTATGAAGATGTATAATCGATATTAAAATGGCTGCGTTTTGACCAGAAGCTCTTGCGTGAATGTGTCTAAAAGAAAAGGTTAGGGTTTGCAGTATTTGATTGTTTCTTATAGTATTTATTTGATTTCGTTTTATATTACAGTATTTAGTTAAATTTAATTTATTAGGAGGTTGATTAGAAATTCATGAATTAGATTCAATATGGTTGTTTCGGATATTTGATTCTCAGTTAGTTGGTTTGTTACTTTTTTGGATGTCGGGTAAGCTGTTCAGAATTTGATCGTTTCTTATAGTATTTATATTCGATTTCGTTTTATATTATAGTATTTAATTTAATTTGATTTATTAGGAGGTTGATTAGGGATTCACGTATTAGATTCAATAGGTTGTTTCGGATAAAAGGTATAATATTAGACGAAAGCAATGTTCAGGTATAAATTATTTTTTCCCACTCAAGTTCTTTTTTATTTTTGTTACCATTTGTAATAAGTTCGTATGTAGTTCTGTATGTACCCATCCAGTAAAAAGCCAAATCATTATCTGTGGTGACATTCATGGGTGATTCCATTATCTTGCTTAGTTTTTTTCCTAAAAGAGCACAGGTAATACTTCGATATTACATCTGCATCTGCATAAATTTATATAAGAATGTGTTTAGTAGAATAAGCATGTTTTATAAGAATGTGAATTTTTATTGAGCCAAATTGGTTATGAAGCAATATTCAAAACGACTAGAACGTAATCAAGTACGTGTTTTTGGATTGCCTGTTCAGCCTTCATTCGCCGGTGCTGTCCTAAAAAAGGTAACCACTTTTTCTTCTCCGTTTGACTTTAATTTTACCATGGTAGTTTCGGTTTGACGAGTGGAGTGAGTGACAACTTGTCTATAGAGTTTGATGGGCAGAAGCAATGTTTGTGGATGTGTAATAGACAAGTAATTTATCAAATGTTGTGTAATTATGATTCTTTTTTTGTATCCGATAATGATAATGAAAGTTTATATGTTAAGAAATTAGTGTTTATAAAATTGACGGGTTTAATAGACAAGTTATGTATCAAATGGGCATGAGCATGCTTAAGGAAGAGGTAAAAATGGGCGGGTCTAATATGGTGTTATTTTTTAGATATATTGCTTCATGTGTCTGGTTGAGTTTGTCGATATATTGTGAATAAAATTCAAGGCTTCGAATCTGTAGGAATTTTGGGCTTTTAAATTCAAGGTTGTTCATGGACCTCACATTGTTTTTTTTTTTTTTTTTTTTTTTTTTAATTGTGTGGTATAGCCGTATAGGAGGCTATATGGAATTCGGAATCAAATAAAACAGTTTTTAATCCCCATTTTATTAATCATCTGATCAATTAGCCATTTCTTTTCTTTTTGTTTTTCAATATTTTAATTTGTCCTGCTAACATGCTAAAAAATTAACCTTCTCACTTGAGGTACTGCAGAAAGTAGAAAGTAGCGTTGAAACAGCTGACGAAAAGGTAGCACAATTAATAGATACAATGGGTGAAAAGTGTAGATTTGTGATTTCTTAAAGAAGGCCTACAATCGTTGGACTACACGTGTTGTTCTTGCAGGTTTCGTTTTCTATTTTGCATCCTTAGATTGTTGTCTTTTGTCGCGCTGCTTACATATACATCTTAACTGAGGTCTATCTGGGAATGAAGTTAAGATTTCTGACAGGGATGGGTGGTTCCAGCCTTATTGCAAAAAGTGCAATAAAAAGGTTGTTGAGATATACAATCTTGAAAAGGAGGAGTATCAAATGCCAATATGAAGTTGAAACTGTCCCAATGTGAGTAACATACTAACTATCAACCAAAAAACATTATTGCTTTTATAAGTTGCTAAATGTTAACCTAACATTGTGATGATGTTTAGTTTTACTTTTATAATATACTCTTACATTTACATAAATGTTTTGATTTGTTAATACATGAATGTTATGTACAGTAATAGACCTGCAAAGTTTGTGTTCATCACAATTAAGTTGATAGAAACATAAACGTTTCTTCATTCCAAATATTTCATCTTTTGATTTGTAGCCCGAAGATGTTTGCAACAGTCACAAGATCAAATCCAACTCACCATTCTCACCCATGTATCTTGAACTTCAAAAATTTCAGTTTCCATGGCCATATATTAAGGTTTGTTGCTTACCTAATGTCTTAAACCGGGAAGTAAATGGTGGTGGCGCTTTAAAACGGAAAGTAATTGTTTGTATTCGCTTTACATCTGAATTGACCTCATTTAAATTAGTCCGAACCTGCATTCTGATGAAAACCTGTACATGTTATCTTATGGTAAATATGGTATGCATTTGGATACCAAATAAGAAAGAGGTCTTTTTGTGTTTATATTGCAATAACTGGGTTATGTTAAATAAGATTACAAGAAGGCTATCGAAAATGACTGATGAAATTCGAGCTGAAATTGCACAATACTTTTTTCACACTCCTCCCATTGTCGATGACGACAACATAAAGTTGCCAAAACTTGATTTGGACACTCCTCACCATGTTTACAAAGGTTTACCTATATGTTAAACCAGCAATTTATGAATATTTAGTTTTACCTTTTATGCATGAAAGAAATTTTAGTGTTCATATTATTTTTTGAATATTCTGTTTTGAAAGTCAAAGTGGAGTTAGTTGGATGTCAACCACAACATGTAAACAATGTGAAGTATGTTGGCGGGGTCTTTGAGGTAACTCTCGACATTTATTGAAAATACACGTACCACAATTGGCTTGCAAAATTCTTGAATTTTTGGCAGGAATTAATAATATGACAACTATAAATTTGTAAGAATACATTATATTAGCCGAGTGAAAGCCATTGTATTCCATCCTCATCAATCTCATTGAGCAGGTGCCTAAAAGAAGCGTTTTACGGTGACAGAATCATGTGTGTACGTCTAATCCCCCTTATGTTCTAATTAAGTAGCAGGGCATATGCATTAGATAATCCTCAGATTGAAGAACAAATTGGTACTTTTTAGCTAATTTCAATTTTCTTTTTCTTATGTAGTGTGCACTGTACAGGTCCTGTTTGTTGTTGCGTACTATGACCCTTACAGTTGCAAACGTTCACCCGATTGTTATATATCCAACCTCGATGCAGGCGTCATCTTACGATGTGTGAGCCTGCCGTTGATGATTTAATCGTCTTCATGTTGTTCTCCAGAAGGTAAATATTTATAATTCTCATTTAACATGTGTACAATATTTTGTAACAAACATAACCATATACCTATAGTTATAAGCCTATACATATCAATGTTTCTGCGAATTCGAATTTGCAATGTATGATACCATGATTCAAGAGATTGTACGCTAACACAGAATCATGTGCAAGTTCCAAGGTCAAGTTCGCGAGATTATATAGACTAGAGTCGAATAAGCAGGTTATGGTTGGTGATAGGCTGATTAGAAGCGAATCAGAAGCTCTTCCTACTATCTGTTGTAAATGGGTCCAAAAACCCATGGGACGGGTAAGAGATGAAGTACAAACACCTTAAGCAATACTACAATCTGGGTTAGTGAGCAACACGACTTTAGATGGGTGGAAATGGGTACTTCATAACAATGACAAGTTCAAGGCAAATTCATTGGTGGGACTACTAAAAAAACAAAATTGGAGTGGCATCAATGGATTTAGAATCCATCTTGCTAATACACGTCGAGCTATTCAAAAACAGGTGTAGGCTGAAGTTTTGCAACTGGTCTGAGTCAGAATGACCGCTACTGACATCAGGCGAGAAGTTAGACAACAGGTTAGTAGCGTTTTTAATTATTTACCATACATTATATTTTACAAAATTTATATTATATACCGTCCTTTCACTTCAACAAAATTATTTCAACGAATTTATTCTCAAACATACCCTTAAAAAATCCCGCGAAATCGCGGGCTTTAAACTAGTAATAATAATAATAATAATAATAATAATATAATAATAATAATAATAATAATAACAATAAAAATAATAATGAAATAAAAATAATAAGAGTATTAGTAATAATTACCTCAAAGGAGTAGCCCTAAAAAAATAATGCCCAAGCCCGAGTTTAAACCCGCGACCTCGCGCTAACCCGAAACATCCCTTAACCAATACGCTGTAGCTTCTTTTCTGTTACAACACTTAACTAAATTTTATTTAACCTATATCTCTGTCTGTTCTACTTCTTTTAAAAAAAAAAAAATGAATATGCCACAGCCTGGTTTCGAACTCAAGACCTCTCGCTTAAACCCACACGCCTACCCAGTTGCCCTGCCCATTACTTTCTGCTTCAGTTCATGGGATAATTCCTTTTAACCCATATTCGTCATCATTCTTAAGCTTATTCCATTATCCATCAACTAATTATCAATCTATTATCCTTTCATTTGATATCACCATGTACCATCAACATCTTTTTAAACTGAAATAATTAAACTATGTCTTGGCCCATCAAACTCAAACGGCCCAAATTGTAAACCCAACAGAAAAAATATACGGCCCATCTACAATATGAACTTAATTGGCTTTTTAGCTTACTCGACAAATTATGAATATAACACTTGTATATTATGGCTACCGTCGTCATCCTAACATGTATCATAATCATATAACCGAGCATCATTATCGTTATCATCATCCACCATCTAATCGTGTATAAAAGAAATATATATAACGTTATCTCTTGTTAACCATATTAATTTAAGTTATCCCTCAAGTATAATTGGTGTCCCAACCAAAAATGAAATGGCAGCTTGTTTTCTATTTTCTGTCCCACCACCAACTCAACATTCCACTATTCTTAATCCAATTTACCTTCATTGTCTATATCAACTTTAATCTGTTAGAATCCCACTACTTTTATCAATGAACCACCTTGTCATAATTGCATTTCCTTTATAATTTTTTTTAAATCTATTAATGTGCATTTAGAGTACCTTTACGATTGTAAAAAAAATATAAAGATACCTATATCGACCAAGAGGAAAAATACCAGCTGTTTTCTATACATAAAGGGTTGTTGAATTGAGTGGCTGACGAGACCGAAACAGCACCGTAACTAAGTATATGGTTCTTGATGGTTGTTGCTGAAATAGAGTGGTTATTTGATCCGAATGAAGTTAAGGTGTCGGTAACGACAACAGGAATGAAAATAAAAGGGTTGTATTACTTTAATTTGGCTCCATCACTTGGATAGTGGAAACAAAGTAGTAACAACTAGTGGGTATAAACATAAATTGGTATTGGGTGAGATTGTTTGGTGTGTGTAACGCTAACGGTGCCACATTGTGGTTCATATCCAGTTGTTTATTTCCATTGCATCGTGGCCCTATGGTCTCTTGAGGTTAATGGGTTGTGGGGTTATATGTCGGCCATAAAGAATGAAAATGTAATGTGCCTTTATAAATTAGACAAACTAATACCAATCAATTTCAAATGAAAACAGATTCCATAGTAGCTGAAACAGCAACTGTCGTGGTGAATTATATGGTGTTCATGGGTGTTCACGAAAAATATATATATAGAGAGTAGAGAGAGACGGTTGAAAGGGTGGTTTAAAATGGTGAGGTTGTGGCGGTTTCATCAAGACCGAAATAGAAGAAAGAGAGGGATATAGATAGAGAGAAGATATTGGTGCAATGTGGTGGTTGTTTCTTGTTCGGTGGCTCATGGTGGTGTGGCGGTTTAGGTTGATTAAAGGTGGTGGTCGATGGCTGTTGTTTACTTGACTAAAACAGAAATTTTGTAGCAGTGAGTTGGTGTTTATAACCGTAAAGGAAATGGAAGGAACAAGGTGGTGAAATGCAACTCTATAACTCTCTCTCCCTCTCCCTCTCCCTCCTTTGTATATATGTAATTATCTATATATATTGTGAGTGATACCGCAAATAATAATTGATCACGTTTTGTTTTGTAGGGTATAATTGAAGTCGTCTAAGAATCTTGAGCAGGGAAAGGAAGGACAGTCGACAGAAGGAATCGAGCAGGAGGAAGAAAACAAGAAAAATAAAAGTAGATTATGACCTGTAACAAATTCGTACACTTATTTGATATTTATTTCTTACAGATTTTGTTTTGTATCTGTGATTGAATCTTGATTTGTACTAGTCTAGAGCTAGAAAATAAATTACATATAGTAGGATTGTAACGTGAAACAGATTCTGTATGATTTGTGAAATGAATTTGATGTGTAACAAGATCAGAGAGAGAGAAACAAAACTACACAAAGTTTGATCATGATGTGTAGCAGAATTGATTCTTTATCTGATTTTTGCTTTCTAACAATATTAGACAGGAAACAAAATTTTGAAAGTGATGGAAAATGGATTCAGATTCATTTGATTACAGACAACAGAAAGAATTAAAAGTTGATTTAGATGGCTAACGGATTCGAACCATTTATTTACCTTTTTAATTTATTTATTTTAGTAATAATAATTAATAAATATATTAAATAATGATATTACTACTAATAATATTTTTGATGAGGATTCTAATGATAATAATATGATAATATTAATAATAATAATAAAAAATTATAATTTTTAATGATAATAGTTATAATATTTATAAAAGTAATAATAATAATAATGTAACAATTTACATTTATCAAACTTTATATCTATTAATAATACTGATATTATTATGAATGTAGTAACTATATTTTAATTTGTAATTACATATATTAATATTGAAATTTATTAATTATGTAACATTTACTAATTATATTTTGTGACGACCCGGAAATTTCCGACCAAATTTAAA